>NW_008246129.1:0-1186 GCF_000281045.1 Saprolegnia diclina VS20
CTCTATCGACTCTACGTACATCTCGGACGCGCGACTCGTGTCTTGGCGCGCAGCTTGCTTGCGGCTGGTCGCGCGCTGCACTCGAGTCCATCGCCATGCCGAGCCCTTTCTTCTTCGTCATCCCCCATGGGCGACTGCTGGTGGCCAACGTCGAGACGCACTACTGACGCGACAAGACATGTGTCTTTGTAATCACCGAGCCACACAGAGATGCCAGGGACATTAATAGTCCGCAACGACGGCCTTGCCGTGACTCACGGGAACGAGCGCTGAGACGAATTAGTACTTTCTCTGCCAATATGTCTTTTTCCATGTTAGCTAAATGCAAAAGACGTTTGTGTGACTGCGATCGAGAACTACTAGTGCGTCTTTCAGTTGGTTTCGCCACGGCGTGAGCTTGCCACGCAACGAAAAAGTATGGCCTAGAAGGGAAGAGCAATCGCATGGACTCTAGCCGCTCTACTAGTACACAAGGTGCCCGTATCGAGAGCACGCAAGCACTCACTCCCACACGGCAGTCGACCTTGGGCACCTGGTTGAGGATCTCGATGCCCATGGTAACGCACACTTGCTGGGCCTTCACGTTGATGTCCGACCGGTCGACGTGATGGGAGTTACACTGGTAGACAACAATCCATGAGGCAATGAAGTCCTCAGAAGCACGTGGGAGCGCTGGAACCGGCCCACGTCTCTGGGGATCGAGGTCGACACCGTCGCGGTGCTTGCGAAGGAGGCGCCTAAGGTTCTGATGTTGATGTTGATGTCCTTCGCGACATACACTTAATTCTCTTTGTCCTTGACAACGCGCTCGACGGCAGTGAGCTTGGTCTCGGCGGTGAGCTTCAAGCGCATCTATTTAGATTGTGACAGAGGTCTAGCACACTCGAAGCGGCCACCGTGGTACGATGGATGGCTGGTTGCGAGGGATGCTGGACGTGCTGGTGGCTGGGAGACACTAATAGCATTTTACGTTACAACTTCATCAAAGAAATGTGGTCTGCGCTCCACGCCGTCACAGACCTTGGGATGTGGTCTTGCCGTCAACGCTCTCAGGCTACCTCTACTAGACGCCCAAGACGGCCTCCAACATGCACCAAGAAGCGGTCCGCTACCTGTGCGCCCATGCTCCGCACCTGCGTTTGGTTCGGCGAGAGCGTAACAATCGCGTCGTTCGCACCGACCCACC
>NW_008246129.1:1286-1788 GCF_000281045.1 Saprolegnia diclina VS20
CCCATGCTCCGCACCTGCGTTTGGTTCGGCGAGAGCGTAACAATCGCGTCGTTCGCACCGACCCACCTCTGCCAAGTCCATGAACGATTGTCAAGGTGGCGCGTGTCACTCAACTGCATTTGCACCACAGGGATCGCACTCCTGCCCCTACCTGCAAAGATGCAGTTTCTAAACCGAGTGTACGCAACGAAGTCGTTAGCGCATATTTTTCTATTCTTAATTGACGACCCACTTCAACAACGATCGCATCTTCCTCCGCGACCTACCACTGCTATGTAAGTCCATGGGCTGTTGCCGTCAAGGTGGCACGAGGTGCTCAACTGCACCTGCGGCACAGCCTTGTTCAAGAGACGGATCTCACTTCACAAAGTCAATAACACGCCGTAGCCGTGCCCCGCCAAGGACAACCTTCCAGCTCCCGACCCGCCATTTGGACGTCGACGATGACTTTTACAAGTCGCCTGCAGCCGTCGCCTCCGCTGCCGAGCTCCGACTACCCGAC
>NW_008246129.1:3121-60110 GCF_000281045.1 Saprolegnia diclina VS20
ATTTAGCGTAGATTTACGTATCTATTTTAATAGACGACCCACTTCAACAACAAAGTCAATAACACATCGCACTTGCCTCTGCCTTTTCCGGCTTCTTGCTCCCGTCTTTGTCTGCCTGAAGGGCAGACCACGACCCTCTACGGAGTGTGCACAACAAAGCAAGTCAGACAGATAAATGTGATACTAGTAAGAATTATCTGGTTGAATTGATAACCCACGCAACAAGGGCTTAATAATACCGGAAGGAGAAAATGGCGGTTTCCGGATAAATGCTGACCAATCATAGATGCGGCATTTGTCGCACTGTGGCTTCGATTGGCAACCGGGAGAGGATGGAGCTACCCGCGACCTTCCGAGCATTTCTCGTCGACCATGGTATTGAACAGCGCGTCTACGACGTTAGCTTGACCTCGCTTCCACGATACTTTCGGTACTACAGGTAGCCGGCAAAAGCGCGGTCCCCAACGTTCTTGTAGGATCAAGGACAGCTCCGTGACGGTCGAGCAGCTCCAGGCCGAGTTTCCCGACGTGCAGCCCATTCCCTGGTTGAAGTCGTTTTACGCTGTTTCATCGCTTGACGCGCTCTCGTCAAGCAGCTTGTATTCATCGGCAAAGATCTATGGCATGGAAGCCAGCTCTGGCTTTGCCGTCGCGACGTTGAACCCGCAACCAGGTCCGCGCTTCTTTCGCCTCGTACCCTTTCTCAATTCTGTGCACAATGCCTTAGGCGACCACGTTCTGGATCTATGTTGCGCACCTGGCGCTAAATTAGCCATGCTGGCTGATGTCTTGGGCCGTCGCGGCAGTGTCACTGGCGTACGATGCAAATGAGGTTATATCCTTTGCGGTGCCCAACACAATTCAACGTTAGGTCGACTACTCCAAGAATCGTATCTCGGCCTGTCGATCGCTCTTGCACAAGTACGATCTCGTGCAGTCGTTGCCGGACACACCATGGCGCTGCCGCCTCTTTCATGCCGACGGCCGACGCTTTGCCGAGGGCGCTCCGACATCCAGCGACCCAAGCGCCGCTGTCCACGACAGTATACTGGACGTCATTTTGGACTCAGCCGAAGTCGAAAATCGCTCCAAAAAATCCATTGCACGCAAGCGTATGAACAAAAGGTGTTTTCTTTCCAACTGCGCTCGATCTTATTTCTGCCAAACTAGCGCCCGTGCCCGCGCCCTCAAAGTGCAGCGCGAGGCTACAAGTGCAGCGACTGCGTCTTGTCTTTACGACAAGGTGCTTGTTGACGCAGAGTGCACTCACGACGGGTCTCTTCGACACTTGGCCAAGCTCACGACGGCCGACGCATGGCAGTCGTACCTCGAAAACTACCTTTCGCCGTCGCATGTTGCGGGGATTCTGGCGCTCCAGCACGACCTCATTCGCAATGGGTTTCGACTCCTCGTACCCGGTGGCCGCATGGTCTACAGCACGTGCAGCTTGTCGCTCAAGCAAAACGAAGAGATCGTCGCAACCTTCCTAAAGGATACTCCAAGTGCCTCCTTAGTGCCCATTGATATGACCAATGTGCCGTGCCAGGTACGAACTCCGACATATCTTGTACGATGGTTGCGCTCACAAAACTCGATCAATAGCCTGGAAGCATACCGCATACGGTGCGCTTTACGCCGCTTCACGACATGGGCGGCCTCTTCATTGCGCTCTTTACAAAGGCCACGGACGAGGCAAGTATGCCAGCCAAGCGGCAAAAAACGGAATAAAGCGATAATCATCATGATTCTGGCCCAGCGTCCCATGGCGAGCGCATCACTGCTGACGACTCGGTCGCATACAGCCGCGACCATGGAAGCTTTCGAATAAGCGACTTGTGGCGGCTTCTTTGCCGGGTCTTGGTTTGCTTGGTTAGGCGCGTTGGATGCGCATTCGCAGATGGAGGGTCCTTCCACTCGGGAATTACCAGCTCGGGGTACCGAAGAGCGCTGGGCTCGGGCTCGGCGACCGTCTCGGGCAGCGGTGCTTCTACTACTGGTTCTGGTTCGCTTTTTTGTGCAAGGATCGACGTCAGCATGGAAAAGTCGTCAACCATTGGTCTCTCCATTCGAGTGCAACTACAGACACGTAGAATGAGGCGACCAAAATAAAATGCAGTGCATTCGAACAGCGTTTCGATATCAGCATCGTTGCGCGGAGGCTTCATCGGACTTTTGGGCGGACTTGGCTTTCTCTTTCCGACAGCATCCCGCGTTTCAATGTGCACTTGCCAGATGGGTTGCCACGGCAGATCCGTTGCGAGAAGTTGCTTGGGTAGCACCATTGGCGCGGCGTGCTTCCGGTGTCGCGGGCTACAGACGCGTGGCGGGAAGCGAAGCAGCTTGTCTTGAACGAGGCTACGCTGCATGTCGCTGACTTCGTCAGCTACGCATGGAATTCTTTCCATTTTTCATTCAGCAAGATGAAGACGTACGACTCTCGAACGCTTTTGTAGGGCTAGCGACGTAGCGCTGCAGAGTCGCATTGTGCTTCTCTTGAAGCGCCACCTTGACGTGTAAACCATCCACAAGGTCCTACACATACCAGCATGCCGTGACGCGGTGCCACCTCCTCAACGGCTTTACTCCAAGGTACATGGCTGTAGATTGATACTCTTCGGCGCCAAACACACCATGTTCGAGCTCCAACTCGGCGTCAGGGGCCCGCGCTAGCTGCTTGAACAGCTCGTCGTCGCTGTACACAACGTCGAACTGTCCCTTGAGATTCTGGAGTGTGTGCAATCGTGCTTCCTTCTCGGTCGTACGCGCACGCAGCTCTGCAAGCGTCGGCTGCGTCGTTGCCATGTGCGCAAAGTACGAGCGCAGAGCCACGGCTTCGTGGTTTACATCGCGGTTCGCTTCTGTACGAAAACAATTCAACCCCTGGAATCGCGCGTCGCGTACCTCGCTGCTTTGGTCGGTCGCTGGCCGTACGGGGCCGTTGGGGCGCTGTATGGGCGCGTGTCGTTGTCTCTTGAACGTGATCGCGACGAGCGTCGGCGAGCTTGGCTTGCGCTTCTTGGCTACTGTGTAGCCGGCTCGAATATATCTACGCCACGACGACGCGCGTATCACACAGTGCATGTCGTTCTTACTTTGGACCGTAGAGAGGACGATGGGCGCGCGCGAACGTCGATTTGGGTCCCTTCAAAGATGTCGGGCAGCGGGCCGGTCGCCATACTTACGTCGCGCATCCGTTGTCCCGCGACTGTTTCACTCGCGACGATCGACGCTTCGGTTGTAGCTGCAGCCGATGCCGGGCGCTGGACGACGGTGACCGACATGGATGGTCGGGGCGCTGTGCCGCCATACGACAGCAAAAACTAGGCACAAAATGACCACACATTTGCACAACAATAAGATGCACAAACCCGAAGCTCGATCGTACTAAAGAGGACCGCGTAAAACAATCCCGTCATTGGCGCCGAAGAGAGGGCATACGTGCGTTCGTTGCCATGCAATATGGCGTGGCTCTGATATCGGTACGACGCAGCACCCGTCACGTCGTGCTTGACGAGGTACATGCACCCAAAGACGGCACTTGGTTTTGCCGATGTTGGCTCAACCGAAAGCGACACCTGTGCCGGGTTTGGCTGCTCGTGGGTAAAGGCGAAGACGCGAACACGCTTGGCTGCGACGGACCCATAAAAGTCGGTTTTAAACTCGAGCGCTGCCGGCTCTAGCAGCACGCACGTGACCTACATGGATCATGCATGGTGTGTATTGACGAGAGACTGCGTACATGGTACGTCGTCTCGGCCGAGCTAGAGGTTGTCGGCAGCACGCGCACACGCAGTGTCTCAAACTGAAGCGATGTGATGTCGGCTTCACTGGGCTTGTACAAGACGAGCGCCGCGGGCACGTTCTCAACTTGCCACACTGCATCCTGCGAAGCCGCTCTCGAGTCGACAGCGCGCACAACAAGGTCCAAGCGTCTACGACGATATTGCTGGTGTCGAGATGACAGTTTGATATGCGCGTACGATGCCATGTCGAGCGCGAGGCAAAGCACAATGAGGGGCACTTTTGTCGGAAAGAGCTAGGAAAAATTGGGAATTTGGTTAGATTCTATGGATGTATCGTACTGCAATGTGGTGGGATGGAGCACTGCCCAGCGCATTGGGTGCAACCGAGTGGGTGTAGGTCTTGCCGTGGTCGACGAGAACGACGTTTGGGTCGAGTGCTCTTGTCTCGTCCGGGGCCGAAAGCTCTGAGTAGTGCAGTTTTGGGATTTCGGCAAATTCGTGCGCGAGGCGAAACCTAGCCACTCACTGAAACACCTTTCGTACGAAGCCACATACTTGATTTTTGCTTCTTGGAGAAAGAGAAATATAGTGTCGAGCGCGCCAGCCTACGACAGATAGATGCCAATCAAGCACTCGATTTACATTGCGTGTCGTGTACCGTGCACGCGGTAGCCAAATCCAAAAGCGAAATAGTAAATAGATGAATGTCCATGAGGGTTGGCATTGGAGTCGTTGCCCTAACCATAGCATGCAGCGACTCGTTTTCACGTAAAATGATAGGTCGTACGAAGCACCCACGAGCAAGTCGATGGCCCAATCGTTCTGCAATGTCGTTTAACAAGGTATTCCATAGGTAGATGCATGAACGAGAAACCTCGACGAGGTGCAGCACTTCGGGAAAACCGATGTCGGGAAGCAGACCTCGAAAGAGCTTGGCACTGAAGCGAATGTAGTCGTCCTTCGTAATGGGAATCTAAACAAGTGATTTAGACGACTTCGTCAACGTTTCTGCGCTTACATTATGATTGCGCTTGAAGAGAATCGGGTTGAAGTGGGCAAGAGGCCACCACTCGCAACGGATGTACTCTAGGATGTTGGGATCGACGTAGGCCTCGGCGAACGACGAGATCTTTTTGCTTGGAGATGCCATGACCTTGGGTTTTGGTTCCTATTCACTTCGTTGATTAGTCAAATCCCACCGACAGCGTCATTACAATCACGTGTAATGGCAGTGGGTCTTTCCGAGCGTAGCGACTCGCAAGTAGGTAGTACCCACGCGGGTTCCTGATGCTTTTCACACCCCGCTTTGCGCGCCGGCGAAGCACGCTTGCGTATATGGCTTCAAGCTCCTTGAAGTCGTAACCATGAAAGTTCCAGTCATCACTGGTGAGGTCGGCTCGAAAGGCGCGAACCTCGGTCATGCCGTCTCGTGCTTGCATTTGTTTTCGCGCTGTGCCGTGTCGGTTTCACCTCGTTTCCCGCCCATTGGCGACCTTTTCCTGTGGCAATGAATGCACCTGTGTGCTTTGCAATGCGCCTATTACTCCACGCAGAGGCTAGTTGAGCAATCCGAGCATGCAAACAAGGTCACGCTTTTCTGGTAGGCCGTGAAACAAACCAGAATATTTCCAAAAAGCGAGAGTTTGCAACCATACTCTTTCAATCGAGCTTGCATGCTGTTTGCTAGTATTGTGGGTGTTGCATGCGTGTTGCATGCGTGGAGTCGCGAACGAAAGTTCCACATTCGCTGCTCAGAGCTTCGATTTCGGATAAATACGAATCTCACGAAACATAGAACGACCAGCTGAGTAATCAAACGCCGATCCACGGGACGACAAGAATAACAGAAGAGGCACCTCACGAATCAAAACCGCTTTCATGAAGCCGTTCCTTCCTGCGCTTCAACTTCACCATTCGGCCTAATTTCATTGGCCAGTGTAAGCGGGACGCGATCCGTGGGTGCCACGTCACGAAAATGTCGCACTTTTCGATGGTTTCACTTTTTCCTAACGTTAAAAGCAGGATAGCGCAGCACCACGAAAACATAATTGAAGTTGACGGCAACAGCACACCATGGACGCCCCCGAAGTCGACGTCCGCTGCATCGCCGAAGGAAGCAGCTCCGATGCATCGAGCCCGACGAACGATGGTCCCCGTGACTCGCTGGTAGTCCGGCGCCTCTATCGCGTCACCTACTCGGACGACTCGCTGAAGGAGCGCTTTGACCAAATCGTGCGCACGACGCTACGCTTGGCCAACGCCACGGACACGAGTAACAACGTTCTCTTGGCGCAAAAAGCCATCAAGTACCGACGGCGACACAGCGACTCGATCAATTACGACGACCCAAGCGCGGACGTATTCGAGAGCCTAGGTATTAAGTGGTGCAAAACGCCGTAGTCGCCGACTTTCCTAGATTTGTGTATCATATTCGTGCAAATGAACGTTGTTTGTGGGGTCCCGAGTTGAATTGAAGCTGCTTCAACGAACTACAAGCCCGTTTGGCTCGACTCGCTTTTCTTGCTCGGTGCTAAAGAGTACCCAAGGCCATATGACCCAAGGCAGCCGACTCGAGGCATCGAACACAAGCAGCCCTTTCGGATGTGTTTGCGCCAATAGCTTGCGTCGAGGACGAAGGCGTTGACATTTGCTTGGCCAACCATGGGCGATACACGCTAAATTGCACCACTGAGACACACGGAGTCATTGGCGCCAATTTTGCGACAAGAACACGCGCCATCGTCAGTGCGGGACGACGCACCTCGTATCATCGCCGCGTCGGGCCTGCGATGCCGCTGCGGCACAGCGCAGCTTCATGCTGCTCTCCAGCGACATGCCATGCGTAGCTTTGCACGGCACTCCAGCGACACACCGTCCTTTGCTGTCTCTCCAGCGACTGCCCCGAGCTGTGAGTCTTCTTTCAAGACACACGACAATTCGACTCGCCACATCTCGAGCGCGCTTCACCAACAACCTCCGCGCATCAATATGAGCGAGCGTAAGCCTCGGTATCGCTTCTACTATCGAGACGATGCAACAAAAGATCGATGCGATGCGTGCCTCCGCGCCATGCTTCATTTCGCGCAACAACCAAGCGCGTCGAGCATCAACGCGGATCTTGCGCAACGCGCACTTCGCTTTCGCCAGCACTCCCTTGGGCGCCTCGAGATTGACGACCCTACTCAAGATGCCTTTGAACGACTTGGTGTCGTCTGGCACAAGCTGCACCCAACCTCGCAATGAGTGATTCTGCAGTCGCCTCGCACGATTCGTCTACACCGAGGTGACGTTGCCTTAACATAATTCGAGAATCATCCCGTTAAC
Organism: Saprolegnia diclina VS20; assembly: GCF_000281045.1. Classification (NCBI taxonomy): domain Eukaryota; phylum Oomycota; class Saprolegniomycetes; order Saprolegniales; family Saprolegniaceae; genus Saprolegnia; species Saprolegnia diclina. The sequence continues at coordinate 10,189 of NW_008246129.1, forward strand.
GATAACCACATCTGTGCCTTGACCAAAAGTACAAATTGTAGAGCCGAGAAGCGAAAGCGAGTTTGCGCCTGTTATCGGATGCCATAAAATAAGAATGCCATTTCGCGTCTTAAGAGCATCTCCACCGGTTCCCCGTATCCCACACTGGCTCTGGGTTTTTTTACCGGGCGATTTCGCGATACAGAGCAAGATAAAACAAAACGCCCCACCGGTTGCCCTGTAAAAAGATGCCGGGAGTCGCAATTTGTATGGCGTCGATAACTTCGAACTTCGTCTTAAAATTCGATTTTGTATTCATTTTTTGACTAGTATACAAAACATGAGTCATTCGCGATTTTACCGGGTAAAAAGCCAGGGTGCCCGGGCGCCCTGTATCGGGCACCAGGATACAGGGCGCTCGGCCAATTTTTGCTCCACCCGGTAAAAATTATACAGATACAGGGCGATTTACAGGGACCGGTGGGGCATTTCCCCGGTAAATTTTTTACAAATTTGGAAATTTTACAGAGCCAGTGTAGGATAGCGCGGACGAGTGGAGAAGCTCTGAGAGCACGCAACGAACGTGGGCAGCGCAGTCGTCGCAATAAATGCGCAGTACCGGTATCTACATGAGATTTCCCATGACAAATTTTGGCGTTGCGGTGTTTGGTCTCTTTCCCTGGCCAGTGCCCACATCACAGGAACCTAAAGATGGCATCAAACTTCGCTATCGACTGACGAGCGAGCGGGCGAAGCTCACACACAATAAGCTATCTATCCTCGCGAGCCTCCGAAACAATGACGGCCCGCTTCATAGCTAACGTCAATGGCGTCCCGAGTCGATCGCTCGGGCTCTATCGATCTGCCCCGTGAGCACTTCCGCGATGCCGTTCCAGGGGGTTGCATGATGCATCACGAAATCAATAATGTGCACAGCAATCCCGATCGTGTACCGGTAGGTCTCTCCATGCATGTTGCTATTGCGCTGTGCAACGAGTCCTGGTCGGGCCATTTTCGCTCAGCCCTTGTAGCTACTGTCCAAACGACTCGAAGCGACGCATTTGACAATACACGGCGGGTCTCTCGCCCCTCGAGTTGCCGTACTCTACCATTTCCCACATTGTTCCGATTGTGCACATCAATCTTGTGGAACGCCCGTATAATTCGGCGTGCGGCGAGTTTTTACAAACGAGCATCCCATCTACATTGTGTGTTGTGTAGCAACACGCGCCGCATTTGATTGGTTACAACGTCAATCCACAGGAGCCAAACGTGTGATTGCCAGCTTGACTATTATCGACCTCGCTCATGATCTCCATTGAGCTCGACTCAATGTTGCTTGCGAACAAATCAATAAAATTGATGCCCACACTTCGGTAACGTCCACCAGCTTAAAAACAAGAACAACAGTAACATCAGAACAGCGTTTCAGCATTAAAATCCACGCATTTGATTGGCCCGCGCCTAAATTGGTGACCGATGGGCGCGCCACGTCATTGACCTCCTGGCAGCATCTCCGAGTGCGGAATGTTATCAACCACACCGCAATCAAGATACTAGAGTCTCGTGTCGTTGTACTTTTCATTTTGCCACGTGATCCGTCGACATGAGCTCCACTGAGGTTGTGGTCGCACAAGAGAGCCATGGGTGTGCGGCGCGGCGCCACTATCAACTTTCCTACTCGGACGACGCAGTCAAGCAGCGCTACGACCATATCGTGCGCACGACGCTCCGCCTCGCGAACTCCCCGGACGTCAACAGCAAGAACGTGCTCTTGGCCCAGAAGGCCATCAAATATAGACGTCACGAAAGCGACGCAATCAACTACGACGACCCGAGCACGGACGTCTTTGAGAGCCTCGGTATCACGTGGTGCAAAACACCATAGGCGAGAGTGATGTATGTACAGTTTGTCGTCGTTGTGTAAAGTTGTAGTCAATCTTTGTTTCGTAATGTGTGAATATTGCTAACCTTAAATGAATATAGTGTTGGGTTCTCAACACTGTCTGGTTGGGGCCATGTGAGCCCGAAAGACTGTGCGCAACACAGTGGCTCGCAGCCCATAGGACAACAAATAATGCGTTTTATGTCCTTACTTGGAGCCGAATTCTGCCTCCCACGCGTCAAACCGATGCAATTGGTCGGTACCGACCGACTTGGACACGTTTCCAAGTGCGACTTGAAAATCAGCCTACAGCATTTCTATTAGACATCCACGCTGCGCCACGGTCCGACCTTGGTGACAACGAGGGATTGCTCTTTGAGTTGGCGCAAATCACGTTCGGAACACGAGCTCGCTTGAATCTACGCATGCGTTTGCTTTCACCATCGTGCATGCCGATATCTCATACATCTTGGAGAAGCTGCGGCGTGTACACCCTCTTGACTGTCAACAGTTTGGCTACGCAACGACGTTTGTTCAACTCAATTGAGGAACAGTACAACAAAAACGTACCTGCTTCACAAATGTTGGTGATATCGTCGCCGCTGTAGCCCTACTCCGTGAATAGAATATTTTTCAAAAGACATTGCTCCGACGTACCTGCGTTTGGTTGGCGAGTTCATCGAGAACGACGTCACGCGCCAAGCTCATCTTGCGCAAGTTGAGCTGGAAGAGTTCCCGTCGACCGACAAGTTCCGGCAGCGGAATATCTTTTGGAAAACAAAGTCATCAACAATCACTTTTGAACACCGTCAACGTACACACGCGCTTTGTGAGGCGTCGGCGCATCGCTTCGTCCAGCTCCCACGGCAAGTTGGTCGCGGCGAGCACCATGACTTGCTTTGCGGCGTCGGTCGCGCCGTTCTCTTCGTTCAGAATGCCATTCATTTGCACAAGTAGCTCCGTCTTGACGCTACCACACCGAAAAGTGGCTTGACGTACATTGGTGCATGACCTACCGGCGGCTCGCTTCGTGCTCTTGAGCCGTGCCTCGCGCACCCGCAATCGCGTCGATCTCGTCCATAAAGATGATGGACGGTGCGTAGTAGCGCGCCATCTCAAAGAGAATGCGCACCATGCGCTCCGATTCGCCGCGGTATTTGCTCGAAAGCGTCGAAGCCGAGACATTGAAGAACGTTGTGTTGCAGACGTTGGCGACAGCCTATAGTACTCTTAGCCACGAGTTTGTATCGCAAAACTTACCTTGGCGAGGAGGGTTTTACCCGTGCCCGGCGGACCGAAAAGAAGAACACCATTACACGGCTTGAGCGGTCCATCCTCCTACGAAAACGTTCGATGCAATCTTTGGAGGGCGGAGCCTACGGTGAAGAGGTGGGGCGCGAACCGCGGCAGCATCACCGCCTCCTTGAGCAGATTCTTGACATGGTCGAGGCCTGCAATGTCTTCGAATTGGACTTTTGCGCCACGGTCGACGATATCGCGCTCGATAGCTTCGATCAGATCCAAGTCGACCCGCCGCTCTGCGCGCGCAATGTCCGAGTACTTGGGAAGGCCTTCGTCGGTGCTTGACTCGGTCGATGTCCGAGGTGACGCATACAGTGGCTTGGACGCAAGGGCCGAGGACGGGACGTTGCGGAGAAGACTTGACTGCGCGAGGCTCTCCATGTTTGGTGCCTCGTACGCCATCGCCCTTGCTCGGGAACTCATGGCACGCGTCGGTTCCTTGGGCTCGCCTACAATACCTATTGGCACCTTGATACGCTCCAAAGATTCGTACTCGTGCCACTGTATGAGATGCTGTTGCGCTTGAGGTATGGGTGTTTGCTCAGGGTCTTGGTCGAAGCGGTACTGTCCTTGACCCGTTTCCTCTTGGCGGGCAGCGCCCTTCGCTCCTTCTACATGCAGAAGCTTTCAATGGACTGCCTTGGGTGACGCCATTGCCGTACCTCGCTCGCCGCTGGGTTCTCCTTCTCGTCGGTACGGCGCTGTCGTTTCTGCACGACAAACTCGTCTTCGGTCGGCAGCCGCTTGAACGTCACGCTCGGACGTGGCTTGCGCGCTGGGACCTCGTCGAGGAGTGAGCGCTGCTTGGGCTTCTTGGGCTGGATTTGAATCTGCTGGAAAAGGTCCAGCGTTGTTGTGTAGCGGTGGATGACGGCGTACTCGGCCTTGAGGCTCTCGACCAAGGCGTGCAGCGCGCGGTCGTCTCGGCTCAACCGGCGGGTGAAGATGGCGTCGCGGATGCAGGCGCGGAAGATCTTACTCCCTTCGTCGTAAAGCCCGAGGAGGCAGCGCTCCCGGGCCATGGCCGCTTGCCGCACGAGGTCGTCCATGCCACGCCCAGAGTCAACCTTTCGGTCGCGGGTCGACTATCCGGATGGTTTCCGGATATGCGATTCAGATCGCCTTTGGCGCGCAGATACAATTTGAATGGTTCAACCACACGCCACTTATGATGGTGGGCCCATATACAGAACTTCGCAGCATTGGAGCTGTCCAGTCACGTGATGGATGCTCGCTCGTATATATTGAATAAAAGGATTGTTGGCCGATCGACGCAGCAGTTGGGCTATGGATATACAACACACGGTGTGTGCGAACTCAAGCGATTTGAGAATCTGGATCAGCTTGCGTTTGCTAGATTGCTTGGACCCAACGGGACACGCGGCACGAAAATACATGTCAAGAACCTTGCTGTACAGCAACGCTAGGGCGTCAGCGAGCAGTAAGTGCCATCGAAAGATTCTATCAACACTCGTGTGAGCCAGTGGCTCGTCTTTTGTCTCACGAAGTCTTCCATTTGGTCGCTTGTCCGCCTCATTCGAGACCCTCGTTGCAACATCTATCTCGCACGTTATTTTTAGACTTAGCTCGCATTCGCAATTTGTTGAGACCGACAACTCGTGGAGAATGCGCTGATGGCCAGCATCCGATACGTTTTCATGTATTTTCATTGGTTCTTTTTCTACGATATTTTTGGCCAATCAGAGGCATTAATAGACGCAGCACTGGAATATCAAGCCCTCTGTCGGCCACGCGGCGTCCGAAAGAAAACTTGCTCAAAGTCAACTCGATGGTTGGAGGGACGTCCAAGAGCGCAATACACTATATCTCGCCGGCGGGCGATGTGTACAACGCGCGCTATAGACGAAACGCTTAATTATGGCAGGACCACATTTACCACATATTACGACGCTAATTGTGCCTTCATACTTGCTGAGCAAAATGCAAGCACCATCATCAATCAACACTGTTGCACGCTTTACCGGTACAATTGCAGCAGAAAACCCTTAGAAAGAAGCTACACTCAAGGCTCGCAGCATCGCAGCATTCGTTACGCTCTAGTCTACGACTGTTTGCACATTTCGTCTTGAGTGGACCGAGGATTGCCCTGTGCCGTGTTGAGTCGCGGAACGGGGCCGTCGAGGTTGAGCTTGGGCTCGAGAAGCGCGAGCTGGTCTTCACATTGCTTGACAAGCACGTTGACTTCGTCGAGCTGGTGCTGCACGACGCTCTTCTTGCTATCGTAGGCCTTCTTGAGCATAAAGATGTCTTGCTTGGCCTGCGTCTTGAGGTCGGCCATATCCTTCTTGTGCGCTGCTTTCGTGTCTTCCATTTGGCGCGCGCAGCCCGTCTCGAGGTCAAAGAGCGACTGCAGATGCGCCGTCTTCTTGGTGTTCAGCGACCGCTCGAGCTCTGCGACCTTGGCCAGTGCACTGCGCTGCTCGCTGTACAGACTTTTTTGCTGGCTATGGAGCGACGTCTCAATGTTGAGGATGTCCATGGCCGCGCCGTGCACCAGCGTCTCGCGCTTTTGCCGCTCGAGAAGCGCTTGCTCTTCGATCTTGAGCGTCTTGGCCTTGATGCGCTCGATCTCGCGCTCCGTGGACGCGACGCGGGCTTCGTGCTTGCTCGTGACACCTTGGAGGTCGAGAAGAAGCCGCTCCAAGTCCATGCTAACCGAGGCACGATCATGAATACTCTACAAAGCTCCTTTTGCAGAAACAAGTACCGCTTGTCTTCAAGCTCGGCCGTCAGCGTCGACTTGAGCGACGAGAGTTCGTCCGTGCGCGCAGAAAGCTCGCGCTCAAACTCCTTTCGGCGATCGCTTGTGTCTGTCAGCGCGTCTGCGGCTGTGAGCTCGGCCAGTTCCTGCTCCAATGCCACTTTTTCCTCCTACAGCAAAGTAGCCATCATGAGAGCAGCCTGCAATGCAGATAGCGCGTACGTTGGCGGTAGCCATGTGCTTCTCAAAGAGCCCGAGCACTTGCTTGCCCCACTCGACGACCGACCCGAGGATGTGGTCGCTTAAGTACACTTGCAGCGATGGGTACATGGCGACACCGAGGCCGGCTTCCGGGTCGTATGCCGAGTTGGACGACCCTTGGTGGTTGCGCGCGGTCGCGCCGGCCTTGTACTCGGCCAATGCACGCTGGAGGTTGCTCTTAAATCCCAAAAGGGTCGCTTGGAGACCATCTGGAAACTCGTCGCGTGGTCGCTGCGCCAGCTCTGCCGTCGTCTCGGTAAGCGAGAGCGGGTGCAACGTGGCCAAGAGCGTCGTGCACGCCTCCTGCGAGAGCTCCAAGGCGGACGCACGGGCCTCAGCGTACGCAGCATCGAGGGCCGCATGGAGCGTGGCGATTTGGTCTTGGAGCAGCGTTTGAGCCGCAGCGTTGGTCACAGGGATCTGCTGCGATAGCGTGTAAACCTCGACAGACGCGGCACGGAGGCTCTGGAGGTGGGCCAAAAGAAGCAGTCGCGACGACGGGATCGTAGCCGAGTCTTCGGCGGCGAGCGGCACGAGCGACGCGAACGTCCGCGTATACTGCTCGGTGGCGCGTGCGATGCCTTGCTACCAGCACAAGAGGAGATGGAGGTTGTCGAACGCGATGCATTGTGTACCTCACACGTCACGCGAAGCATCTTGGTTGCTGCGTGCTGCAAAATCGGCAGCTGGTTCGTGTTGAGCGACTCGACAAAGTACTCGACGAGAATCCGAAACTGGGCAGGCGTGATCGCGTTGCCCGCGACATGCTTGGCCGGCACCGTGTCTTCGCCGGCGTCGCCAGAGAGGTACCGTGAATGCACCTTGTCGGCGGCGGCGACGTAGTCGGACCGAAGGACGTCGCGCGACAGATCGTACGCGAGCTCGATGCCGGCGTTGGCTTCGACTGCACGGCTGATCATCATGCAGTCGCGCGTGGGGAAGAAGGTCGTAAAATACGTCTTGAACGCGTTGCTCTGCATCACGCCTTCGCTAAAGCCCGACTCGAGCGCAAAGAGCCCGTCAAAGTACTCCATGGGCGTCTTCTTCGTGGCGGACCCAGGGTTGGCGAGCCACTTGACCTTGGAGTTGCGCGCGACCCACACAAAGCGCGGCAGGACGCTCGCCAGGTCCTTCATGACGCCGGCCTCGTCCTGGTTTGACCGCAACTTGAATAGCGTCGGGAGATCTGCGATCCAGCGCAATTTGTCAAAGCTGAGTTCACTGTCCTGGCTGTACAAAAGAACTGACGAGAGGAGCACCAGGAGCAAACGACCGAGGTGCTCGTTCTTGGAGGCGAGTACGACGACGTTGGACGCTTCCTCGGCATGCATCCAAAGCAGCGGCTGCTTCTCGTCATCACCAGCGTCGAGCGTTGGAAGGCTCGGCGCCATGGTGTGCAGCAGCAGCTGATGCTCCTTGGTCGCCGCGAAGGTCGCGTCCGCGGGCGCGTCACCGTTCATCAGGCCAACAACGCGGACACGCCCAGCCGCAGCGTGCGCAAGGTACACGTCCATGGCGCCATCGTCGACCTCGAGACGCTCGTCCGCGTGCTTCCAGACAAGGACCTGCATCACACTCCGCTCGTCTTCGGCGGTCGCAGGTTTGTTTCTGACTTTGGCCTCACGCTCATTGGTCGAAATTGCAATTGGTTGTATCGCGCAGCGTGATTGGCCGGGTGTTTAACCTACTAAAACGCATTCGTGGTTTGGGATGATGCGAGGTGCCCAGCACAGGTTGCTGGCCCGCACCACAGTCGCAGATTGCGACGTGGGTGCTCACAATCCAAACAATGTCTACCGTACCTACCCCCCAACGAGCCTTTTCCCAAGGCTGCTGAAAAAGCTGCAAGCCTTGCTTCAACACACGATTGATCGCAAAGTGCAATGTCCACACTGCGCTGAATGCCAAGATAAGGAAGGGTGTACGTCTGCTTAACAGCAATACTGTATAGCGCTTGCAGCCAAGTCGCACTCACACGTGTAGCGGCTGCTGTCCATCTGTGGCGTGGTCGAACGTCGTCGGTTCAGCGAGGCTCACAACGGCTCTGTTGCTGAACGCACCGCACTGGCGCGGTCGAAGTTGACGTTGCAACTTCGAGCGGCGGAAAATCGCCACGTCGGGCTCGAGACTGATTTTTGCCTTGTGCACCGCGGGCGCGAAAACGTGGCTGTGCGTTTCGAGGTAGCATCAAATCTCTTTAAGCCGCCTCGATGAAAGAGTATGACATACCGTTAACATGTGAGGTTTCTCTCTTTCAGCCCCATGCATTCGCGATGTGACGGGGATGGAATCGTCCAGAGCCTGCCATTCCCAGCTTACCTATGTAGTCGCACGACTGGTAAATGTCGGTCGGATAATAGATCTAGATACGTTTCCAAGCTTTGTTTGTGTGAAGGGATCGTCGCGATGAAGGGCAACATCTTGGATACACGTGTTTCACATCTTCGTGGCACTGGTGTCGATATGATGCTGGCCGTATCCACGACCACCGTCGTTGGTCTAGACTAGCGACCGAGCGTGCTGGGCCCAAGGCTCGAAGGGGCTGCGTCACGGACTAATGATACACTAACGCACGCATGCTCTGCGCAAAGCGCTTGCCGTCAACACGCGCTGCAAAAATGCCGCAAATCTGATAGGTAAGTACTGTAGACCCGAATCCTCCTTGCAATTCTCGAAGTTCGAAGCCGCGAGGTCCAAACGGCGCAGTTTTCTGAACACAATCGAATCCTCCGCCATGGTGGCGCATGGGTTCCGCTTCATGCTCGGGCGCGTCGCGGGCCCGAAGAAGGCCAAGGGCCGCCAGAAGAAAGGCAGTCGCCACGCAGGCCTATTTACCTGCCTCCAGACCCCGTCGTCCGTCTCACACGCGTTCATCGAGATCGCGACCGGCGTGATCCAGCAGCAACATGATGCCGACATTCGGCTGCGCGCTAGCAGCGCCAGCAGCAGTAACAACAACAGCAACAACAAGAGTCCGAGTAGCAACGACGGTAGCGACAAGGCGCCAACGTACCCGCTTCTTCAGCCCGACGTCCTTGACAGTCTCGAGTGCGCGCTCTTCATGGACGTCGAGGCCACGTCCGCCACAGCAGCCAAACATCCGCGAGCAACGATTGGCGAGCTCTCCAAGCTGCTTTTGCAGCTCTGGGACATCCTCCTCGCGTCCTGCATTCCGTGGTCGACTGCGGCGCTCCAAGAAACCATCGGCTTCAACGACCAGCTCAAGCGGCAGAAGGCCGAGTCGCTCATGTTCAAGCTCATGGAGCGGCGCGAGTTTGCCAAAGTCTACGAAGCGTACGTGGCCGTGACGGAGGACACGATCGAGCGCTGGAGCAAGGCCGACGTGTCGAGCCAGCGGTCACACCCACCATTCCGCAAGTCGTCGACGTGGGTCTCCAAGCGCCGCCAGACGTCGTCGGACCCTGACGTCGACGCTGTCTACGCATATGAAGCCCCGCCACTCGCGAAAGACCCGGTGCAGCTTCTCGAGCGGTACATAAATCTCTCGACGCGCACGCTGGTGTACGCAGCGGCGCTGGTCCAAGTGCACCGGCCTTTCTTTGTCGACGTGCTGGCCGTGCTCTACTGCCGACTCCCGTCGCTACAGAGGCTCGTGCTCGACCTCTTTGACCGCTTTGGCTTTAGCGGGACGCCACCACGCAAGCCTCGATTTTTGGCACGGGCCAAAAGCTTTTTCCAGGAAGACAACTCGGCGTTCTACGGCTGGGACCGGTTCCTCGACGATGTCGCGCTCGAGACCATTGAAACACACGCGCTAGCTGCGCTCGACGTTATCCTCGAGACTCCGCCAGAGGACGCATCTGCGCCGTACTCGGAGTCGGACATCTTTATGGACGACCACGCGAGGTCGTTTGACGGCGAGGACAGAAGCGACGGCGACAACAATTGCATTGACTCGAGTCTGTGCCTCGACCTCTTTCTGAGTCTTTGGATGGCAACGACCGAGCACATTCAGCGCACGAGTCGAGGGCACATTCCGTGGGCCGACGTTCCTCCGTTCGCGGCGCTCCAGCGCCGCGCGGCCAACCTCTTTGAAAAGAGCTTTGCGTACCAAACGTTCGACTGCGACGAAGACACGAACGGGCTCCGCTTCCACTTGATTTCGACGCGCAAGGCCAAGCTCGATCGGCGACTGCCCTTTGACGTCAAGCACCCACGTGTCGTCTTCTCCACGATCGAAGCCATCGTCATGCTCACGCAGCAGTCATTCGCACCGTATATGGCCGCCATGTACGAGCACTTGAACTGCTTCTACGTCCGGTCGGCGGTCCCGAGCCTCGCGCTCCTCGAGCAGTGGATCACGCACGCGCCAAGTAGGTGGATCGCAAAAGACGATCGTATTCTTATCTGCGTCCTTAGCGGCTTGCATCGACAATGACGCGACCCAAGCCCTCTTGCGCAAGTTCATCGTCACGCTTCTTTCGTCCGACCGCATGGATCGACTCAAGGCCATCCAAGTAGGCGTCCTTGCGTTGTACGCCGAGTCTGTACAGCGACGCTAGGTCTTTCTCCTGCACTGCATTGGCCACTTTGCCGTTCCGCTCCAAAAGCACGTATTGAGTTTGCTCGTCGACGCGTTCCCGAGGCTCTTTGGTCACTGGTCCCGCGACGTCCGGTTCTGCTACCATCTCTTGCTCATCTACATCTTTGGCGACCGGCGGCAGCTCGGCGCGCACTCGGACAGTATCCTCCTCGGGCTCGACGAGAGCGGCAGCACGCACGTCGAGTATGAACCGTTTGACCATCTTCTCCTCGAGACGCTGCGCGCGAGCAAGGCGCCACCGCTCGCGTACGAGCGCGCGTCGTTCACCGAGTACATTGCGCAGCTCGAGATGTACTACAGCATTGCCGCGACGCTGCCAAAGGACGAAGCAGTCGCGATTCCACGCATTCGAATCCAACAGGCGCACCGTGGGTAGGGTATAGTTAGTCCTTGTACGATTGTAGTACACACATTAGTCATTGCCGTTGGCGGTTGGGCGTCATCGCAGAGGCGAAGCGCGAATCGAGCCGGTGCACAAGCATTGCATGCTGCAAGTGGCGCCAGCGGCAGGCTCGAGGAGACTACGCGCCGCCGTCAACGTCGTCGTCCATCGTAAGCTCCCTTGGAGCTCCATGCAGTGGCACTCTGCCTGCTACAGCTCTGCGCCGAGCTGCACGTCGAGTCTGACTCGGCCGTCGATTGGCCAGGGCGCGAAAATCAATGAATTATAGCCAATGGCCTTGGCCGTCGGATGTTGGGTATAGTCGAGGTGGATCTTCTTCGCGTGATAGTTCATCGTTGCGCCCATGACACGCGCGTCAGTAGGCGACATGCAGCACATCCGCCGCCCCGACGTCGTCATGAGCGAGCTTGAGTACCTCCCGCAGCTCTCGCCGTCGGTCCAGCTCCTCTGCATCGGCCTCTACCTCGGCGTCGGCGTCGTCGCCTTCACGCGCAGCTTCCAGATGCGCCCGCGCTTGCTCACGCGGCAAAAGGTCTTCCAGTACCTCGTGACGACCTTCTGCTGCCTCCGATCGCTCTCGCTTCTCACGGCGCCGCCGGCAGGCGTCCGCGACGTACTCAACCGCACCGCGCTCTGCCTCTTCTTCTCGCTCATGCTCTTCCAAGTCTTCTTTTGGTTTGACGTCGTGAACCCGTCGTCGTCGGCGCGCTCCAAGCGCGTATGGCACTCGTTCCTGTACATCAACGTGGCGCTCTACGCTGTCGTACTGTGCCTCGAGCTCGACGTCTTCTTCACGCCGACGTCCAGCAACAAAGACGTGGCCGCGAGCTACTGGTCCGATATGCTTCCCGTGCTGCTCGTCGTCATGGGCAGTCTCCTCCTCTGTATTGGCCTTCTCTTCTCGATCTGCAAGATGCGCATGCGCGTCCAGCGGCTCATTGACGAAGATGACACGAGCTTGAGCGTCCACGCGGTCCAGAAGATCCACCGCGCGCTGTGCTACCTCAACTGCATCTTTGCCGGCTCGTCCGTCCTCTTCTTGCTCCGCGCGTTCCTGTACCTTCAGCACCCGTGGGCCCACAAGGAGTGCGGCTCGATTCAGGACCCGAACTGGTGCCTTGGCGTCGGGTACGTTCTTCCGGAGCTCATACCGGCCGTCTTCTTTGTCATTGTCATGTGGGACGTGGACCCGAATTTGTGGCGGTCAAACATGTCGACGGGCGAGACGACGCCGCTCCTGGGGAAGCACCTTGGCATCACGAGTGGGTTTGGAAAGGACTTTCGATGGCACCGCCCGAGCCCGCTCTTGCTTGCGTCGACGCCAACGCAAGAGGCGGCGCCGTACCTCAGCATACAGCCCTTTACGCCCCATGCGACGCCCGTGAATCCGACGACGCTGCCGACGCCACCCGGCCTCCTCGACGCGCTCTGGCTCTCGTTTCAGTGCTTTCAGCTCAAGCACGGCGGCCAAGACGTCCACGCCTCCCTTGTGATTGTGCACATGCTGCAAGACGGCGTCGACGACATTGAGGTACGACGCTCCAAAATGTCCATGTATGTGATTCATCGTAGCTTGGACGGTCGGAGCTCGCCCACACGACGGACCCACAGTTTCACGTGATGGTCAAGGTGCCCCTCGACGCGATGCACGTGCTGCGCATCCGTGTCTATAGCATCCGCAATTGGAACACGCTCTCGGATCTCTCGTCCCAAAACCTCGTCGGCGAGGCCATGCTCAAGCCGCTCGAGCTCGGGCAGAGCCAGCTCTACCGCCTCTCAAGTTCGTTCCGGGGCGATGTGTGCGTGAGCAACACGGGCCTCCTCGTCGTGCGTTGCGAAGCACCGGGCGTCATGGACACGTCGGCGTGTATCACGCGCAGCTTCTTGCATGGCAAAGTGCTCGTGGAGGAGGCGCTGGTCGAGAGTCCATGGACGTACGAGATCCCATACCAGATGCTCCAGCTGATTCAAGCCGACCTCGTGCAAAAGGCCAACTGGATGGCGCAAGTCCTGCAGGCGAACCGATCGACGCTTCTGCACATACCTCGCCACGGCCTCGGCAGCTTCAGCGGCACCGCGACCAACCACCTCGACGACGACAGCGACGAGGACGACCCACGGTCGTCGCCCGTCTCAACAACGAGTCTCCTCACCGAAATGATTTATCAGCTCCAAGGCAACGCTCGGAAGCGCACGAACCGAAAGTGGCGTGGGTCGATGCTGCAAGACATGGAGGCGTACATCGCCGTTGTGCAAGCCGCCCTTGAAGCGTACGGCCACCCGGACAAGTTCCAGCTCAGCTTCAAGCCAAGCACGAAAAAGGCCGACGCCGAGCTGCGCTTCGTCGCTCTCAACATGCACATGCACCTTTTGACGCTGGGCGATGCGGCGCAGACCTCGTCGTCGTCGTCGCCGATGCCGCCGACGATCGACGAAGAAACCGAGGTTGATTGGCGCGACGACATTCGCGTGCGGTCGCAGTCGGCGCTCGACACGATCTTCCGCGGCCACGAGCTCTTTGGCACGACGACGGTCGGCGCGTTTGCGGCCCACGTCTACGGTTTTGGCCAAGGCGGCATTCGCCAGCTCCGGGACGACCTTGAACGGTCTGCTTACTTTTGTTTCACCTTTGGCTGAGAAGCGTGCGTAGGCTGCGCGAACGGTCGCTCAAAGCCACCGACTGGTCCGACAACACAACGCAGGCGCTCCAGCGCGATATGTATGCGCTTGAGTGGCACATTGACCAGCGCCTCGATGTCGCGTTCACGCAAGCTGTGAGTGCGCTCGTGCCGTGCTTCCAGCAGACGCTGTTTACGCAGTTGCACACGTCGTCGCCCACTGTGTCGCCCAAGGCGTACCTCACGCAGCTGCAAACGGCAGGCTTCCTCTTCAACGTCGAGAGCCTTCTCTCGACGGTAGGGTCAGAAGCCGGTATGCTCGGGGACATGGACGCGGCCGTCAAGGCACTGGCGTACGTGACCATCCGGCTGCGCTTGGTGCCGGATGCCGCGTCGGCCGCATTTTCGGTTGCCATCTCGTCGGGGCCGCAAGGTCTTGTCGTCGAAGTGCCGCTCATTTGCAGCGACAACTACACGCTCGCGCCGTCCATGCACCGCGTGCCGGGTCAGGATTTGGCGTCCGGTGCGGTGTACTGCCCCGTGAAGCTGCCGGCAGCGCGCGTGCTCTTTGTCAAGGTCGTGCCCGTGCTCTTCAACCAGGGCATGAACGAGCTCCAGACCGTGGCCAACACTGTGCGCAAGAGCCAGCTCCAGCACGCAATCAACCAAGAGAGCGCGAACGTGCTCGAGTCGTACTTGGTCGTCGTGAATGCGTCGCCGGCCGTCATGGCCGTGTGGCACAACGCCAAGCAAGCCATCTTTGATACGAAGGACGAAAAGCGTATGGCGATCCTCGAGCAGACGTCGTGGATTACGCGGCAGGTCGGCGGCGGCCGCGTCACGTGCTGCAAGTCGGCGAAAGACCGGACGGCCATGTCGGTGACGCTCGAAGAAGCCAAGTTTATGGACACGAGCGACGTGGCCATGTGGACGCAGCTGCTGCGCACGTACGGCGTTCGTCGCGAGAACGCGCGCAAAAACATTGGGTCGGCGCAGTACTGCTTCAGCTCGTGGCAAAACTACTTGCTTCCATCTGCGTACAAGTGCCCACCAGGCACAGGTGGCGGCAGTCGCGCCCACTCGTAGTACTTTTGCTACACTTTTTGAACCATGTTGGTCTTGTTTTTCGCGCTCGAAAATGCATTGATGTGTCTATCTATGGCTGCGTCGACCACGTAAAGTCAAAGGACGGCGCGAGCGACCGCAGGTGCGCATTGAACGGCGCGTAGAACGCCTCGAGCTTGGCCTTGGCCGCCGCCGGCATCGGGTCGTACGCCCGCGTGTTGTGCGCGGCCGTGTCTTGCAGCACATGCGGCGGCAGTCCGAGGAAGGTCAGTGCTTCGTTGACCGTCGTCTAGATGGATAGGATATATCGAATGGGCTAGAGCGATCGTTGGGATAGTACCTGCGTTGACTCGGGGGTCTTGAGCGCATCGAGGTTCAAAAGCAAAAATTGGTTTCGGGGAAAGTGCTGGAACCAGATCTGGAGCTGGAGCGCGTAGAGACCGCGGCCAATGTACGAGTGCGCGCCGTGCGTCTTGGGCAGACGATCGACGTACGCTTCGAACGTCTGTGGGCACGTTGGCTTGGCGAGCACGTCCTGCGCATACAATTCGTCAATGACACATTGCAACATGGATAAATCGATACCTGGAGCAACGCAAGGTCGTCGTTGATGACGTCATCGAACGACTTGCCTGCGACCGCGGCACGCATTTCGAGCTGCTTGGTCGTGCCCACGGCATCGGCAGTCATTTGGTAGTGCGAGTATGCGCGCTTGACCGGGTCCCGCATCATCACGATAAAGCGCGTGTGGGGAAAGAGCTATACAACTCCATAAATTCGACCCCAACTCTAGCTCATCATCCTACCTGCTGGAAACGCTTGGCGATCGGCGCACCGTACAAGAGGTAGCTCGGCGTGGACTCGGCCAGCAGAATTTTGGGCGCCCACGTCTCAAGCGGCGCCTGGAGCGAGAGCAAGTACTTGGCCCTACATATCGTGAATCATTATATATATGCTCGTGACAAGACAGAAATCATACCGCATATCCAGAGTCGAGTACGTCGTCTCGTCGTCGGTGACTGTAGCGTCCTTTGCGAGGTCGTCGTACGTCTGAAGAATAGCCTTGGCAGGCGCAAGGAGCTCGTCTGTGACGGGCGTCGTCGCCGCCTTGGTCCACGCCCAGTCGAAAAAGTGCGGCTCGCGACGCTGACCGTTCACAATCGACGGGTGCTGCCTAGAGACAATATATTCCATCATCACATTTGTGAATCTTCCATGTTGCTGACGTACCCAAGGTGCTGATAGAGCGATGTTGTGCCGCACTTTTGCACGCCGAGGATCGCATACGACGGCGTCCAGCCAATCGTAAGCGCCCGAAGCGCGCGCGCGGCCTCGGCAGCCATGACGCGGTCGACGTGTCCGAGCATCTCGAGCACCATCGGCTCAACTGCCGCTGGGCACGTTGCGCGTACAGCGGTCGCAAATTCCATCGCGTCGATTTGCTCGATGAAAAAGTGACGGCACGCCGTGGCAAAGGTCGTCGCGGCCTACAAGGACGCGTCACGTGGTGCGGTCGTCACGAAACGCGCTACCTCGTCGCTGGACTCGGCCTTGAGCTGCGCGGTGAGTGCTGTTAGCATGCTTGCAGCAATCTTGGCGCCGGCCGAGTTGTCGAGCTCGTCCGTGGCAGAAATGAGCTCGACGCGGCCACGGACTTGGCGGCAGCGCTGCCCCGCCTCGAGCGTCCTACAGCAGGGTTAGCGTTGCTCGTATATTTTTTGGTGTACGCGAAGAGAGGCGTTGGCACGTGCAGCTCGTCGATGACATCAAAGATGAGGTGCACGCGGTACTCGTCCGCGCCGTTGTACACGCTGTGCTTGGCCGCGTTGTTGAGCTCGACGATCGAGCCTTCGTTGAACGCAAACCGACTCATGCTCTCCTCGAGGCGGCCGCTCTTGAACTCGACCTCGGGAAAGGTCACAATCGGTACGTGGATGCGGTGCGTGCGACCGACCCACGGGCCATTGTCGTGGTGGGCGGGGATGAGCACCTTGGGCGGGAGGCGTGCAAAGAGGCAGCGCACGACGCGCTCAACAGGAACATCGATCGCGGCAAAGAGCGGCTCGAGGAGCGGGCGCCAAATCGTCCACTCGGGCAGCAGGTAGACGTTCTCGAGGTGGTTGTCGGAGAAGATGCAGATGATCTTGTTGACGCCAACCTTGTCGTGGAAGGGCCGGCGGAGCGATACATTGCTCGTGCTCTGGTACTCTTCCGACCAGCGGCTTTCGGGCAGCGACACGATCTGGCGCTTGAGCTCGGCAATGTCGACCTGCGACGCGCGCGTCGTCGCACAGACGAGGTCGACGGTCGGGTCTTCTTGCACGAGGATCTCAGTCGGGCGGCGCTTGTGGCTAACGCAATATGAGTGATCCGCATCGACGCATGCAGCAACGGACCTGAGCGGGACAACGCCCGGCGGTGGCGTTGGCGCGGCTTGCATGTTGCTTGCGGTGAAAGGCGGCGCGATTTTTTTGTGCCTTCGGACGAATGGCATGCCTCGGACCAATCAACGCTCGCGGATGCTTAAATGTGGCATACGCCACGTTGTACTGCCACGACACTCGATTGAGCACATGGCCATGGCGATGCTTTCTGCCACAACGGTGCCCATGGTTGAACAACAACCCGGTACAACGGTAGTACAGAAAAACGAGTTCCTCTTCGCGAAAGCAAGAGGCCGACGGCCATGGTATCGCTTCCTCGCAATTTCGGCGAGGAATCATCCCGGAACTAAGATCCTGTGCACTCGATCGATCCCTGTAGAGCCTACGCAGTACCGCCAACCTCAAGAAATTCCTTGCTATTATAAATAACGACTGTGTGTTCGCTTTCGTCGCTCTTTCCTTGGCACTATCGTACACGTGTATAAAACCAGGGAGGTACATGCCAGCAGCAGGGTCTCGCCAAGCAGGCCGCAGCGATCTACACTCGCTATACGATGAAGGAGCCTGCAACGACTGCGAAAGAGACTTCTCGGTGTCAGCACCGCGAAGTGATAATCGCGCAACTTGGGCTGAATTCATAGCGGCGCGTTTTCATCGCTTCAACCGTGAAGAATGTAGGTACTTGTGTGATGGTCCCCTCCAGACCAAAGAAAAACTTGAGCCACTTCCGATTTTGAGTCAGGCATCATGCGCAGTCTCGTGCTCCTCTCGGCGCTCCTCTTTGCATGCGCCGTCTCCGTCGAAGCGTCTGCGGGCTGCGATACGTGCGCCAACACGGGCATGTGTGCTCAAGCCTTCAAGGGCGCTCCCGGTCAGTTCTGTGGCCGCTTTAGCGGCGGCGTCACGTGCTGCTGCCCCGCCCAAGCGCAGTGCAACATGTCGCCGTTCGACTGCCGCTGCCGCGCCGTTCAACTCCGAAGCCCCTCGTCAAGCTCGCACTCGGGTGGTATTGTGGGCGGCGGTATTTTTTCCTTCCTCGCGTTCGTCATCTGCTGCTGCCTCTGCTGCCGCTGCTGCAAGTCGCGCGACGAGCCCGCATACGTCGCGATCGGCAGCCAGCCGCAGTACGTCGCTCAACCTCAGTACGTTGCCCAGCCGCAGTACGTCACCCAGCCTCAGTACAGCGCCCAGCCTCCGTACGCGACGCCGTACGGCGGGCAGCCCGCGGTCGTCTATGCGAACGCACCGCCGGCCCCGGTTGTGTACCAATCGTACCAAAACAACTACTCTGGCGGTGACGTAGCGCTTGGCACCGCGGCCGGCCTCGCGACGGGCGTCGTGCTCGCCGAGGCCATGCACTCTCACGAGTCTTACGATGGCGGCAACTACCAGTCGTACGATTTCGCCGGCGACACGGGCGGCGGTGACTTTGGCGGCGATACTGGCGGCGACACCTTTAGCGGTGACTTTTAGGACACTATTCTCGTGGTGATTTTGCGCCGGAAAGGCATTTACGATTTGAACCTTTTCCGACTTTTGATTTCTCCATTCGCTTTGCACGTATCATCGATGAAGTACCGGTACTACCGAACCACAGTATTGACGTTGCTGCTGCTTCTTCCGACGGCAACGCCCGTGGCTACACCCGGCTGTATTGCGTGCGCAGCCACAGGCAATTGTACGTTGGCGTACCAGAACCGATCCGGCATTGCTTGTGACCCGCTGGCTTCAGGCGAAGCGTGCTGCTGCCCGCGGAGTCAGATCTGCGCCTCGACGCGCGACCACTGCCACTGCCGGCGCAAGGAGCCCAAGCAACCCTCGCCGTCTGCCTATCTCATCGAGATGTGGGTCGGTATCATCGCCGCGGTCCTCATCACAGCTTGTTTGCTGCCCCGCCTCCTCATCAAGTGCATCACGTGGCATCAAGCTGCCCAGGCCCGCCGGTGCCGCACAGCTGAGCTCCAGACACCTGGTGTCGCGATGACGAACGGAATCGCGGTGCGAGCGGACAACGACCGTGCGTACGCGTCGCTTCCGGTGGCAACCAAGTGCGCCACACAGCCCTAATCATCAAGTCGTCCTCGTAAGAAGGTCCCACAAGCTTGTATTTCACTATGTTAAGGATTTAATGTACAAGACGATTCGTATAAGCCCAATTGCTGACTGGTACCTCGTTCCGCCACCGGTGTTGGTGATCAACAAATGACGTCTGCCTGGGCAATGGGCTACAAACTTGACCAGAGAAGAAAGATAGGTTTTGGGACACAAACCCTTGGCGTCGCTGTACGAAACGTACAGTATAATACTTTAGCAGCCAAGGACCTGGTCAAGGACGTCATCTGTGCCCGCCTACCGGTACAGTTGTTGCTGCGAGCAAGGGTCAATAAACTTGCTGCAAGGTTGGAGTGTCCCCCAGCCGAAGAAATGCTCTCGAAGTTTGAGGTTCGAAATTCGTATCAGCCAGTGAGTTGCAAAGGTTCAGAATCGCACGATGGCTCGTCGACTCGTCACGGTCGCCTTCACCATCCTCGCGAGCTGCGTGAGTTTCGCAGAGGGCGGATGTCATGAGTGCGCGAAGGACGGCGACTGCTCCGAGGCGTTCAAGGGCGCGTCTGGCCACTACTGCGGGCCGTACCAGGACACCGATTGCTGCTGCCCGCAGGGAGCGCAGTGCTTTGTCTCGCCGTACTTTTGCCAATGCCTGCACATCCCGACGTTCATAGCCCCAACGCCACCGCCCGTAGGCGAGACACCCGAGGCAAATACCGTCAAGCAGCACGAGGTGCTCGGTATCGCTTTGGTCGTCATCCTCGTGTGGTGTATTCTCAAGCGATGCCGCAAAAAGCGCGAAATGCGCCGCCGCGCCGAGTACATTCACCTCTCCGAGGTCTCTCGCCCACAATACGAGTATGCAAGCCAGCCCAACTATGGGTCCAACCAGAGCCAGCCGCCCTTTTACCAATACGCACCACCCAACACCGGTCCAAGCCAACCGTATGCCATCTACTTGCCGCCAACATCCCAACAACCGCTGTCGTATGCCCAGCAAGCGCTGCCGACCGAAGGCTACGGGCAGCAGTCTGCCTATCCTACCCAGCAGATCTCGGCCATACCCATGGCGATTCCAGTCGACAGGCAACCGACGACAAGGTCGGAAAACAAGTTCGACTAAAATTCCGTCAACGAATTGCCGTATTGTTGTTGTTGTTAAAAGATCAACGCTCTAAAAGCCACCCAGTGCACTCGTCCCAGGAGATCCCCAATACCAGTCATCAAACAGCGTACACGGAAAGGTGGAGATACTCCAACGTGCGCATACTGCAAACCACAGTGATTGCAGGCACCCCCGACGAGATGGTAACTCGGTCGCGGCGGAGGTCAGGCGGAAAGACGTGATTTGCAAGATACCTCATGCACAAGCCAATCAACGGCCAGGATGTACAGAAAGGGCGAAACGGCAAAGTGCAATTTGCGCGTGGACATGCAGCGGTTCTTTGAGTGGATCTTGGGCAGTGCCAAGGCCAAGCCGGCGCCTCGTATCTCGGTGATGTGCAAGCTGCCCCGGCGACCCTCCCCACGCAACACGGAGCGTTACCTTGCCCTCGACGAAGAGAAGGTACACCTCTTGCGCTGCATGATCGAGCACGCGATGACGCTGCATCGCTGGCGGCGGTCGCCCAAGCACTACACAGCTCAAACACGATCGCCTGTCGTCGTGTCGGGCATCTACCCGCTGCAGTAGTTCCAGGACGACTGCGGACACCACGTCACACTCCGCGGCATCCACCTGCCCGACCGGTATGTCGTGCACTGCACATCAACTGAGCGCGTGTGGCGGGTCGCGTTCCGCTTGCGGTCGTACGTCTGCGCTGTTAGCGCACCCCAAGACGGTACATTCCAGGTCGGAGCCTACATGTGCCAGCAAGAATGGGTGACACTTCGCGTCGCGCGCAGCGTGCTCGGCTCTGTGCTTGAGCCCCATCCCCATCGTGCAACTGGCGACCTCGACGGCCTTCCAAGCGCTGTGCAGCGGCACATTTTGTCCTACTTGGACGCTACGTCCCTTGTTCGCTGCGCCCAGATCAACCACGTACGTAGTCGTACGATACTATGATACCACATCGCTCAAATCTTTTGTAGGCCTTCCTCGGGTACCTCAACGACGAGAGCCTCTGGCGCGCCTTGCTCTGGTTCGGTACGGCGCAAGAGTGCATCTGTGCAGCATTCTACAAATCTTGTCCTTCTAGATTTCAAGCGAGATGGGTCCACCCTCTTGAAGAAGCGGCGTGGGATGTCCCTACGGCAAGCATACGGGCTCTGGTCAGTCGTTCAACCCATCTCGAATCGGTCGCTGATTGGTCGTCGTGGGATGTAGCGCCCAACACGAGACGTTGCATCAACAGGATCGCCAGCGCAAGGTGCCACGCCGTGCACAAAGATAAGGCCTGACCAGTTTGCGTCTGATACGGCGTCGCTGCTTGTTTTTGGCGCGCTTTCTCTGCCTTGCAGTTGATGAAAATATATGGAACCGAGCCATGAACCGTCCTACTGTCCGCGTCTTCTTTTTCAAAGCGTCTTGTTGAAGTTGCTCATTTTGCATTTTGCCTCCACACGCTCGATCGATACCTTTAGCATGCTCCGCCTCGCGTCGTCGTCTACCCGCCGCCTCCGCACGCTCTCGCGCACCTTTGGTAGCCTACGGGACGATCGATCCAAGTCTGATCTACGCACAATAGCGTCGTCCCGCGTTCAAGTGCTCGAGTCCGAGACCGAGTACGCGTCGCTGATTGCCAAGCCAGAGGCCAAGAGCATTGTGTACTTTACGGCGCCGTGGAGCGGCCCGTGCAACGCGATCGCGCCGATTTTCTCCGAGCTGAGGTACGAACGCTCAAAGTTGCACGATATCCATGGACTATTTGCTCGTAGCAACGCCTTTCCGAACCTCAACTTTGCCCAGCTGGACGTGCACGAGCTCGACGACACGGCGGTGGAGGCCGGCATTCGGGTACGTGTATCGTCGATGCCACATCCAACGTCGCGAGTAGGATATGCCCACGTTCCATTTCTATGCCAACGGCAAGTTGCAAGAACCACTCGAGGTATACATTGTCTGCATCAAACGAGAACGCTCATGAACGACTTCTAGCTCGCAGGCATCGACGTCAACCAGCTCAAGGACAACATTCAAAAGCTTGCCGACTTGTAACGTGCTCATTGCGTCGTGTGTTGTCCATTGAATGTCATTAAGTTTTGTCCGTTGGTTTGTGTTTTCTTGTCACCTATTGGCAAGCAAACTTCCACGAAATTTATCGATTGACGAATGGGACATCGACGACACTGCGCCGTCTCCCAGGCACACGTTCGTCACAAGCACCCGTTGGCGTCATTTCCAGTCATGCGTCGTGTCAGAGCTACCGTGAGAATGCATCGCTACTCGACCGGGTCGGCCCGGAACGATCGAGCTGCGCCGCACTTCGTTCCACTCACGACACTTGACGCATACGAGGCGTGGATCACAGCGCCCCACAAGCGACGTGTTGTCTACTTTACAGCGCACTGGAGCGGTCCCTGCTCGATCTTACGCCCTACGTTGCACGCTTTATGGTACGTCTTCTTGGTCGCTCGGTCTCACATGCCCTTTTCATTCTAGTGCCACCTATCCGACGGTCGAATTTGCTCAAGTCGATGTGCATGCGATGGACGATGCGGCGGTTCTTGCCAATGTGTGTGTACGTCCTTTTTTGCGTACGCTGTCCTTAGCAGCGTCTGATACAGGACATGCCCACGTTCCACTTTTACCTCGACGGAAAGCCACAGCCTGCGCTCACGGTACGTCGGCTGCGATGAAGGTTGTGCTAACCGAGCGGTTAGTGCACTGGCCTGCGCTGCGAGTTACTCCAGTGCAACGTCGCCAAGCTGGCCGACGGCCCTATCCGTTGATCCCGCGCTTCCAGAATTGGTAGCGCTGTGTATCGATAACGCGTCGCTTGCGTCTCGCCTACGTCG
Source organism: Saprolegnia diclina VS20 (assembly GCF_000281045.1). Classification (NCBI taxonomy): domain Eukaryota; phylum Oomycota; class Saprolegniomycetes; order Saprolegniales; family Saprolegniaceae; genus Saprolegnia; species Saprolegnia diclina. The sequence continues at coordinate 33,378 of NW_008246129.1, forward strand.
CTACATACAGCATGTTGAATGGCGCGTTCTGTTGCTTCCAAGGCAAAGCGTGGGCACATGGTGTAGTCAGCAGATCCGTTGAGGTCGGCTCAGAATTTGGAGTGCCACGTTCGACCAATCACAGCAATCGATCCTTGAAGGTCGTTAAACCCAGGGATTGCTTGCGACGCATCCGGCGGCCTCTCATTTTCGGAATTCGCCATGATTCGCATCTCGTCCGCTGCTGCCTCGATCACGCGCGCCACGCTCGGCGCCCGCGCCTTCTCACGCGGTGTCGGTATGTGCAAGTGGCATGTCGGTCATGGCCTCATGCTCATGGCGTAGCCTCGCGCGTCCAGGTCCTTGACACGGACAGCCAGTACACGGACTTGATCGCCAAGCCGTCCAAGAGTGTCGTCTACTTTACGGCGGCGTGGTGCGGCCCGTGCAAGATGATCTCGCCCATTTACGCCCAGCTCAGGTACACGATCTGCTGCAAGACTCGATGCAAACGTGCGCTGTAGCAACGAATTCCCGGACGTCGAGTTTGCCAAGGTCGATGTCGACGAGCTCGACGAGACGGCCGCTAAGGCCGGTGTCCGCGTACGCGCTGCCAACGTCTCTGCTGACGCGTGCGCTCATGCTGTCGACGATATAGGCCATGCCCACGTTCCACTTTTACGCCAACGGCAAGCTCCAGCAGCCTCTTGGCGTACGTCACGTGTTGATTGCTCGTCTCGTGGACGCTCATTCCGTGTGTAGTTTGCCGGCGCCGACCCGAAGCAGCTCCTCGCCAACGTCCAGAAGCTCGTCGCCTTGTAAGCAGCGAAACCACTGCCAATCGACTGCGTTCAAGAGGACAAATCCTAACTTCCTAATCTATTTTTGATCGCGCAACCTGACTTTGGCGCGCCATGGAGACCATGTTCCCGATGCCTGTCGCCCGGTGCAAACAAAAGCCGGGGCCCGCCGTCGCGCAGCAGCAGTATGCGCCGTTTCGCATGACGTACATGGACAAGAAGGCGTACATTGGTCGCCACTTCGAGCCCATGTTCCTGCTTGACGTACGATCCTAGATCCTTTTGAGATGGCGCGCGGACCTGGCTACCTCGAGAGCCCGCTCGTGGTCACAAAACGACCCATTACACTCTACAAGTAGTACTTCATTCGACGTTGATCTCTCATCCACCGTCATCTTTGTCCAGAGTCGAGCGCGCCAAAGGCTTCAACCCAACGCTGCCGGTCCACGCCGACGCCATGTACGACGTCGACCACGGCATTGCGTACGAGACCACACGTACTATGATGTCCTTTTGCTTATATTCCATCGATTGATTGTCGCTGCTAGACAAGGGCAACGCGGTCGCGCTCAAGTCGGCGTCGCCGCGGTTCCCCGAGGTACAGAGTGCGTTGAACGATCTGCTCCAAGAACGGTAGACTCGCGACCGCGCGCCAGGGCCAGGAAGCTACCACTGCGAAGAGGTAAAGACGAAGCTATCGGCGTCTCGGTGATCTTGAAGTCGACTAGTTCCATGGCGCATTCCCCATTCTTCTCCACGTGGTCACACCACGGGTATACCTCGTTTTGTGATATATCTGCACCGATATGCGCTGCTGCAGGACGCCAAGCAAGCGCAGCATGAGAAGAAGGACGCGCTCAAGCACATGATGGGCGTCATCCCGGTCCAGGAGACACCGACCCCGAAGCGGTGCCAAATTCAAACGTCAAGTTTGCGACGATTCATATAAGGGGCGTAGGTCGATTCGAAAGTCGGCGCCCTCAGCGTCAACGGACGAGCGCAAGACGGAACTTTATATGCACACACTGCAGGATGTGGCCATCACCTCGTCGAGTGATGATGCTGCGTGTACATCGTCTCCGCTCGTGGCGCGACTCACGCCTCGCAACGCCTACAACGGCGCGTACTTGGCCCAAGCACCGTCGCCGACGCTGTGGGTGCAACCACCACCAACGTGCCACCGACCAACGCCACAGACAGTAGCAGTCTCACCACCCAAGAGTGGACGAAAGCATCGACAGCGACAGTCCCCGCGGGTGTTTGTGCGTCTGACCCCGTGACCCTATACCCACGCTAACCCTACAAAAGACTTTTGTAAAGATAGCTCCTCATGTTGCGCGGAGAAAGCACTGCTTTTCCTCGCTGCTGCCACAGTGCCGATGACAATGAACCAATGCAAAGGAACATGGCGCACTCGAACTCGAACGATTCTCTTGCCGCCATCGGCCAAGTACGTGAACGACCGGTGTCAAGATGCAGCACATTAGACGACCAAAGCACGTACTCACAGAGCCTGCCGCTCACCGTTGGAAGCTACGTCTCAAGTGTCTTGAGCAAGTGCTCGATGCTCTCCGACACGACAGACATGTATGGTGTTGATACTGCCTATATCTAGTCGTCGCCGTGTCCCATTATATACTCCATGAGACTCGTATCGCTTAAGGATAACTCCGAGCTTCAGAGAACCGATCGTGAAAGGCGTCGACGACAGGTGCAAATGCAGTATCGGCGGGCAGCGCATCGACTGCCGCCGCCAGCGCACCGAGGTCGGCGTCTGGCGTCCACTGAAGCGCGTTCCCACTCGTCGCCTAGACAAGGCAAGTTCCTTGAGCCATGGATAATACCATGGTCTTGTACCCATTGCACCAGTGCGGCGACCGCGATGCGCTTTGTCGCCTCGGGCGTTGCGGTGTGCAGCACAATGCGGCACAGCGTCGACGGCATGCGCTTGGACGCGGCGGGTAGTGGCATGGCTTGGCCAAAGTGGGCTACGAGCCCGACACACTTGATAGTTTCGCACAGGACGCTGGCAGAGACGGGTGACGACGGCGCGTCGAGGCCGTCTGTGAGTTGCGAGAGGACCTCGTGGAGCGTCATAGCAATCGTTTCAATGTTGGCGTGGATGCGCGCGGCTCGGTCGGCGTCCGGCATCTCGTACGGCGGGAGCACGCTGCAGACGAAGACGTCGAGACTGGCCAAGACGACGCGACTCGCAACGACGGCACTGTTTGGGTCCACACTCAAGTGCGTGGCCACGGCGTAGAGCAAGAGTACACTCGCGACGTCGATGAAATTGTCGGTTGGCTGCCGCAGAAACGGTGTCACGAGGCCAACGAGCCGGTCGAGGCTGGCCAGCGTCGTTGCGCGGCGCTCAGCCGCCGGTGGCCGCCAGTCATAAACATATGTCTGCAGAGCGTAGACGAGCCACTCGCACGGACCACCAGCGTGAGTGTCGTCATCGTAGGCCAAATGCGCTTCCACCAAGTCGTGCCAGAGAGGAAGAAACCCTGCCGACGAGAATGCGTCACGCATTGCGTCACCGCTGTGCACGAGAAGACCGACGAGCGTGAGCGCGTTGAAGTACAAGTGCTGTCCGATAAGCGATTGCGTCTCGGCCCCTCGGCGGTCCATGGTCTCGCGCTGGCACAAGAGGTCCGTCAAGATCGTCGCCGTTGTCGATGTGTGGTCGTCGACGGTGAGGCGGAAGGCGTCGAGGCTTTGCAAAATCGCATCGCGGTCGCCGTGTTCAAAGATCTGCAAAAGCAGACTGGTGCTCTGGAGGCACGCGACAGCTTCGACGTCGTTACGCAGCTGGCCAGCGCCCAAGTGCGCGTCGCTGAGAAGCGCCATGAAGCACGGGACGACGTCCAGGTCGACGTACGTGGCGGCGAGCTCGGCTGCTACGCCCAGCATCGTCCCGAGGAGGACGACCGCCGACGCCTAGACATAGACAGTATTGTCGTTGGCGAAATGTTCAAAGAACATGCGTACGCGAAGGCGAAGGTCCTCGTGTGTCGCCAAGAGCTGGGCACAGGTCGCCGTGACGCCGTTGGCGCGCAGCACGAGAGCCAAATTAGGATATGCTTCGACGAAGCGGGTCAACAGCAGCAAAACCTGCCACACGGTCTCGGGTGCGTCCGTATCGAGCAATGGAAGGAGCATGCTCAAGCCGCCATGGGCCACGAAGGACTCGGTGGTCGAAAAACCGGCATTCGCACCTTCCGAGAGACGAACTTGTAGCTGCGTGAGCGCCTGCCAGCACGTGGTCGCGTCGCTCGACTGAAGCGCGGTGCAGAGCGCAAGGATGCTGGCGTCGTTGGTGCGCGGCGCCCGACACGACGGCTTGTGCTGGGGCCAGGACGCCGACTGACACGCTGCGCTGCAAAAGTACACGCGCTTGCACTGACTGCAACGAAGCGCTTTCCGCGCCGGTTTGCAGCAGCTGGAGCACCACGATTTGTGCGTCGCCCAGCGGGCTTTGCCATTATCGTCGTCACTCGCCTTGTCGTCCTCGATGCTCGCCGGCGCAGCTTGCATCTTCTTCGCTGCGGCGCGTTCCCACTGCAGCGGCGGTGCTGGCGCCGAGGCCTCGGGTGGCACGACAGCTGGCGTCGGGCGCTCGGTCACGCCGTGGTTGTGCACGACCTGCGCGTTGGGGCACGCCGCCATGTCGGCGGCGAAGAGCGTCCACGCGCGGTTGGTCGCACACGAGTTGCAGACCGGCCGCGGATTCTCCCATTGGCTCTCGCGGAACCCCGACTGCTTGGCCTGAGGGACGCGGCAGTCGTCGCAGATCAGGACGCTTGGCATATTGCGATATTCCGAAAATAGTACAAACAGAACACTATTTAAAGCACACCACGTGGCACGTCGGAGACAGAGGCGCATTCCAGGTCTGCGTAGCGTGAAGTATGCGCTACCGCTTCAGCCTTTCTTGCCTCGACATGTGTCGAATTCGGCGTGCGCTTGTCGTCCCGTCACTTTATCGTAACCTGCTCGAGCGTTGCCGTGATCAATCCAAATCATACACTATTTCCGTTGATACGAATATCTTGGTGAACCGGCGTCGAACAACAGTCGTGACACGAAGAAGATCCAAGCCGAGGTGCGATGGGATGGAAGATGACGCTGCTCGGCGGCCTCGCTGCCTGCTGCGGCGCCCTCGTCAACGCCGACCAAGTCGCGTCCAGCGGCAGCTCGTACCTTGTCAGCCGTCCGACCAAACTCGGCGCCACGGCCACGTCCTGGTACGGTCCCTGACGCCGCGCTACCTATGGAAGATTCCTTGGTCGTAGGCCGACAGAGTACGGGGCTGTGGGCGTCACGACCGCCAATGTAGCATCCGACGGGTCGCTTGCATGGTCCGACACCGTCGGGTCCGGCGACACGGAGATCGTGGGCGGCAATGCGCTCGACGCGGCAGGCAATGTCTACGTCGTCGGCTCGACTCGCGGCAACATGACGTCCAACAACGCCAACGCAGGCAACTTTGACTGGTTCATCCTCAAGTACTTGCCGTCCGGGGCGCGCAGCTGGACCAAACAGGTTGGACACACGAGAACACACGGCAGTGGATGCTGCATCTCGATAAATAGGTGGGCACACCGGCGCACGACGAAGCGCGGACTGTCGTCGTGACCACCGAGGCCGACGGCAACGACTACATTTACGTCCTTGGTGTCACGTACGGCGCCATGGATGACACGCTGCATGTCTCGAACGGGTACCGGCAGTTTGGTGGTCGCGACCTCTTTTTGTACAAGCTCACTACGGCGGGCGCCAAGCTGTGGAGCCGACAGGTAGTCTGTCTTGACTATGAGTGTATCATGATTGATTTTGTAGTTTGGGACGTCGGGCGACGACTACGCTTACGGCGTGACCATCGACGCTGGACAGCTTCTCGTATCGGGTGGTGCCCCCGGAACACAGTTTCTCACTGCGTTCAACACGTCGGGCGCCATGACCGACATGGTGGCCGACGGTGGTGTGACGATCCTTCCGATCCAAATGCGTTTGGCCGAAGGCGACAGCACTGTCGGCAAGTATACTGTCGTGTTGAACCGACAGCCGACGGCGTCCGTCACCATTTCGGTGACGCACCCCGCGTTGGTCGCCCCGAGTGGACAGCCGTACGGCGTTACACGTTCAAGTGGTCGCTCACGCTGGCGTAGGCTCCCCCAAGTGAGGCTTTCGACAATGACGCTGGTCTTTAACGCGTCGAATTGGAACCTCCCGCAAGCCGTGACGGTCACGGCCATTGACGACGCGATCTGTGAACATACACACTACGCTGCGGTCTCCCACGCGGTGAGTAGCAGCGACAAGCACTTTGCACCGTCGACGCCATTTGTGCTGGGGCGACAACTGCTCTTTACGATTCGCGACAACGACGTCGCCAGCATTGCGCTGTCACGACAGCACTTGTATGCTGTCGAAGGCGGCGCGAGAGACACCTACAGGTAGTATCTGTTATGTGAGGGGGGCGCTTGATATTCGTGCGTAGTATCGTGCTTACATCGCAGCCGTGGCAAAACGTACTCGTGACAGCAATGGCCCTGCGACCACTTCAGACTCAGCTGCACCCGACGACAGTCGAGTTTAACAGCAGCAACTGGAACACTCCGCAGTGGATCTCGGTCACAGCAGTTGACGATGCCGTCTCGGAGAATGAATTTGGCGGCGTCCATGCCGGAGGTACAGTCACACACGTGGCGTCGAGCTTGGACGCCAACTACAACACCCGCCAACCATCATGCTACTATGTGGCTACCTGCAACTGCAGCGGCGTGGTCACGCGCGGCAATTGCTCGACGGTACACTGCATTGGCTTCGCTCCATATTTATGGGTTGGTAGCAACCTACGTCGTGCCAAGCCGGAACTCCCGCTCTTGTTTGCGATGTCAACGCAACGATTACCGGCAACGGTGAGCTCGTCCCGTTGCTGAGTGGAGGCAATGCCACGGCACCTCTGAATGCAATTCCGATGCGCTACGGTGCTGCTGCGCTCAACCCCAACCCGCCGACATCCTCGACAACCTTCATCAACAGCGCACTCGAGACCATCCAGGTGCCAATGCGACTGGTGCAGCTGCTGCCAGCACCGTTGGATGACGGGTGGGGTGGGGTGTGGACGACGCAAGCTGTTCAGCGTATCAACAGCAGCGCCATCAACCCCAACCCGCTCAGCTACATCGTGTCGGGGCTCAACCTCTCGGCTGTACCGGCAGACGTTGCTGGCTACGTCTACAGTCTTGTGGTATGCAGTCTGCATCTGTGAGAGCATGCATGAAGCGTCCCGTAGGCGGTGTCTGACGGTGCTGCTCTGGCCGCACTCGCGCAAAACCAGACGCAATTGGTGTGGGCACTGTGCTTGGGCATGCAACGCCTCACGACGCAGCGCTGGGCGTTTGACGCGTGGCCGCCAGGCACGGCCGACCGCGTCCTCGACGCCCTCTTTTTCATTTTTCCAAATTTGCAAGAACGTCTGTTGTGGAATTGCGGCGGGGCCACCTTTACGCCTAGTGTTGGACTGGACGTGACGGTGTTTGACAATGACCCAGGTCTGCACCTTGTTGTAATGACGTCCCTGGACTGAATGGGGCGTAGCTGTGACAATCTCCAAGATGCAGCTTCAGGTTGCCGAAGGTAACAAAATGCTGTCAACGACTTGAACTACCGCATGGCTCTAGGCGGCGCCACCGACAGCTACTCGGTTGTCCTCAATGCGCCACCGTCCCAAGGGCAAAGTGCAACAGGATCCCTTTGTGCGTCACCCACGATGTTACCAGACGTCTGCGTCGCCAACTACTCGGCGTCGGGGTACCGGGCAGCCTTTGCTCTGTCACCCACGTCAACGGATACGGTACGAGCGCAAATCTTAAAAATCGAAACGTAACGATGGTACCAGGTCACGATCGTGGCGTCGAGCACCGACCAAGTGCAAATAGCTCCTCCGTTTCTTGTGTTTACCAGCGCCAACTGGTTCGTACCTCAAACGTTTACGGTGACGGCCGTCGCCAACCACAAGGACGATGGGCCGTTGAACTCGACAATCACCCACGCGGTATTTGCGTCTGGCGCTGGCGCGCAGTCGTTTACGTCGGCGGCGTTTTGGATGGCGTCGTGTCTGCCATCGTCGTCGTCTCCGTTCATAGCTCCACCATTGCCTTACAATGCTCTGCCTGAGGTTCCTGTGTCCTTGGATTTGAGTTTGCTCAGTTTTGTGGGTAGGTCTATTTCGCACCGCAGCACAGTCAAGTGCAAGTTCTCGTTCTCAATACCGAAAAGGCGGCAGTGTTAGCTTCGACGGCTGCACTGAGTATCAAGGAGATCGACGTGACCGTGGATGCCGCTGCCGTTGGCGCAACGTCGACCGGCGTCTGCACCGACAGTCTCACGGTATCGATATATTGTCCTGTGTCGTTCAAGTTGGAAACTGAATCGTATGGCACTAGATGAGCTCGCAGTCGGGTACCATCACAAACGTACTCTTGCTTGCGACCAACCAGACGTCGCTTGTTCGTTTTCAGCTGCCATTTCTGCACCACAGTGCGTTCAACAGCGTCTTGGGCTCGGCGACGCTCGAGCTAACGCAGACAAAGTACGCGGTTGTCAACACCACGTGGCTCAACGTGACCACGGCGACGCTCAACCCTACGTTCACGGTCCGCGTGCGCCTCGTTCAATCCAACTGGACAGAGCCTTCGTTTGCGTCCTTGCCGCCACCGATGCTCATTCCACCGGTCGTTCTCAACATCACGATGATCAATTCGGTCTTGCGTCTGGACGTAACGCGGCTCGTGGCCGCCGTTGGTGCGTCCTTGCCGCTGCTGAGCTTTCAAGTTGACGTGCTTGCGGCCAGCGCAACCGTTCAAGTCCACGCGCGAAGCGACCCTGAAAACTTGGCGCCTTCCCTCGTCCTGCGTACCCACTTTCCGAACTTGCTGCTGAACCAACCTACGCTTCAGAGCCCGAGCAGTAGCAACAGCGGTGCGGCCGTCGATGGTAACGTGACGTCTGTGATGCCCGACGCCTTCTCTTGGTGGCAAGTCACTCTTCCGAGCGTGCTGCCGCTTGGCACGCTGGCGATTTTCTTGCCGCTCACGACAACGTCTGGTGCACTCGCAGTCGTCGTGTCGACGGCGCCGTTGCCAGCCGATTGGACGCTCGCCACGGGACCATCCAACGGCGTTCTCGTGCACAACATAACGATCCGCCGCCCCGTGCTCGTGTGGCCGATTCCGGGTGCCGGGCAGTACATTCGACTCTACGCCCAGCCCGACTTGCAGATCCTTCTGCGCGAAGTACAGCTATATCCACGCAGTGTCAACGTCACAACCACGGACGACGGGTACAGTGTCCGCGCCACCAATTGGGTCTCGGAGGCCAAAGTCAACCCAAATTACGACACACGCCAAGTGTGGACGCTCGCGTCGGGGGCCAATGTCCGAAGCGACAACGTCGCACTTGGAATCCCGAGTACTTTGAGCACAACCGCGACCACTCCCATTACGACGCTGTCGACAACGTTTGAGACCAACCCGTACTGGGAAATGGATCTTGGCACTGTGCAGTCGATTGGCGCCGTGTCGTTGCGCCTCGCCCGGTCGCTGGCTGAAGCTACGTTGTGCAAAAGTCCTACTATGCCAACCGCGCCCAACACCATCTCCAGCTTCACCTCGGTATGTGCCTCACCATTAGTTAGCCCTGCGTTGTAGCTCCAAGTCGGCGCATGTAGGCGCGGCTACGCCTTTCGAGTAGCCCCATGACGGCCACTGTCAACGCAACCGCTGAGAAAAGCTGGACGAGTTCGCTTAGCGCTTGCTTTGACTTGACGCTGTCGTGGCCCATGTTTGCCTCTGGACGGTAGATCTCCGACCATGTACAGGACATTCGGCATGGAATTGATCGTAGGTACCTGCGCCTTGACATGGTCGGCAGCGGCGCGCTTCACATGACGACCGTCAATGTCCAGCGGTGGGCGGCCCAATTCTCGCAATATGCTCTGGTGGAGCTGCGCGGCTCGGGTGTATTGCCGCTCGCGTTGCCTGGGTTGCGCTTCTTGGGTGACAACGAATCCGAGTTGCCGATCCAAGTGTTTGGTGCGAGCTCCAGCGCCAGCGGCGGTTGCTTCTTAGTTGGCGCGGCGCCATCGGTGCGCGAGTGGGTCGTTGTCGACTTTGGTGCTGTGCGAACGCTGAAAAATGTGGTACTCAGCTTGAGCGTCGCGAGCTGCACCGGCAGCGTTGAGGCACCGAGTGCGATTTCAGTTTCCGTTTACGGCGACCCTGCATTGACGTACACTCCACCTCTCATCTCGAACGATGCGTGCAGCTGCACAAGCGATGCGTGGGGTCGAAGCTCGACCGTACTGCCTGCAAGTTGCAACGGTGTCTGCTCCGGCATTCAGTGCACCACAGCAACGTGCAGCAATGCCGATGGCACGCTTGTACGCCAAGGCACGACGCTCTACTGGTCTGCGTTCCGGGACCTCGTCGTCCTCGCGCCCACGGCGAGTCTTCCGACAACGTTACTTCCGTTCACGAGCGGTGCGTACAGTCTTTTTCTCCTTCGCGACGAACCATTATGGCTGCTGCAACTGAGCGCAACGGCGCCGGATGCCAACGTCTCGGCGACCAACGTGGTGTTTACGACAGCACCGACCTTTCCAACGACATTTGCAGCGCTGACATCGTCGTCGTCCCTTGTTGTTTCAAGTGTCTTTGGGCGGAGTACGTGGTTTGGCATCTCGTATTTCAACACTAGGGACGGTACGTTTACGCTCGAGTTTTGGGCTGCGTTCCCTTCGACGGTCCGAGCGGGGTCTCTGGCGGCGTACGCCAGCAGCGCCCGAGCAACGTTTACTGTCGGCTTATTTGCAAACCAGACGCTGTACTTTTCCTTGTCCGACCAAGGAATCACGTCGACGGTCGTGGGGCCCGTCGCGCTCTCGTCACCAGGAGTGACGCCAACCACGTGGCATCACATCGTTGCCGTCTACGACTGGAAGCAGCAAATTCAGACGCTGTCGGTGAATGCGTGGACACCGGCATCGGGCGCGACGAGCATGTTTCTGGGTCAAGTGACGCGGTCTGATACGATTGCCGTTGCAGCCAATGGGCAGCTGACGTTCTCGGGCAGTCTTTGGCTCGCCAATGTGGCGTTTTACCAGCGGGCGCTGAGCGCTTTTGAAATCCTCGAGCATTTTTACCAGCCGACGCCGACCAAATCGTATGCGATGCTCAACTTTCGGCTAGCAACCAACCCGATGACGAGCGTCGACGTCAATTTGGTGTCCGAGTTGAGCTGCTACCGCTGGGGTCTTTGCTACGCCAGTGTTTTGCCGCCGACTCTCCGCTTTACGCCGACGGTACCTCACCACATAACGCTCTCGGATGCAAATATTTGTGTGTAGAATTGGAACGAAACGCAATATGTCTTTGTGCACGCCACGGACGATCTCATTGCCGAAGGGCTCCACCCCGACGTTGTGACCTACGAGATTCTTGCAGCGGCGACGCGCGCCACGTCCATGACGGTCTTAACACCAGCTTACGCGACGACCTGCGCGTCGTCCTTGGACACATTCTTCCGAAACTACATTCTTAACGCGACGGAACCCCAAGCACTACCGCTACCGTCTGCGGTCGCCGCCTCTTTTGGCAGTTTGCAGACATCGTGGGCAGTCCAGAACGTCTCGACAACGATTGTACCAGTACTTGGCTACAGCAATGTCAGTGTGTCGCCGCTTCAGCTCACGATCGCCGACATCAACGTGGCACGAGTTGAGATTTCAGCGTACTACTTGATGTTGTATGAAGCCGGTCTCGGAGACATTTTCCAAGTTGTGCTCACGGCCGAGCCCAAGAACGACGTGTACGTGCAGCTCAACGCGTCGACGGACTGCTATCGGTCGTGTGGCGTGGCCACCGCGGCGAACCCGTGCCCCGTGCCATCAACGACGCTTGGCAACGAGAGTCGTCTGTGCAACTGCACCGTGTCGCCTCTACGATTGCACTTTACGCCGTCAACGTGGAACTTGCCTCAAGCCGTGACGGTGCGTGCGTCAACAGCGACGCGAGCATAACATATTATAGGTAACACCGACGGACGACCGCCTCGACGAAGCCGACGTGCACTACACAAAAATCGTAGTGACGACCACCAGCGCCGATCTGGTACTGTCTTTCGAGCAGTCTCCAAGGCATATATCGCGTGGGACTTAGGACTACGATCAAATGTTCCTCGAGAGCATCCGCGTCGCCGTCGTCGACAATGACGTGTCCAACATTGTCCTATCGACGAAGTCGATTGCGCTGAGTGAGGACGACACGTCCACCGGTACAACGACACTTGGCGACTTTGCATGACATGTGCCCCTAGCTGCCGAGTATACGATGGTGCTTGCGACCGAGCCGTGGAGCGAGGTCAACATTACCATCAGCAACGAAGCGACCGGCGGTTGCTACCGCACGTGCGGCTACCCCATCGATCCGTACGAGGAGAGAGATATAAACGTTCTGAGACACTGGCTGTAGAGCGAGCTGCGGCCTGCCGCGACCCGTTGCGACCAACTCGATCGAGATCAAGTCGTCGTCAGTCCGCGAGATCCAATCCGTGACCGCCGCCATGACGACGACCAACGGCATACAAATCGTGACGACAACGACGACGCACATTGACCCCGTTGTCATCGTGCGGCTCACGGGTGGCTTTGCGCTGCAGACGTACGAGCTCAGCATCACGTTCCCACTTGGCACTACCGCGAGCAGTACGCTGCCGTATGGCGCAACATTCCAAGTGAGCACGACCACCAGCGTCACGCCACCCTTGGACGGGTTTGTCTCTGCCTCTGCGCTCCAATCAGCAATCAATGGGCTGCAGCCAGGCTACGTTGTGACGAGAACGACGACGTCGGCGTCATCGGGAGCGCCGATGCTTGTTTGGCGCATCGTCTATGGTGCCGCGTCTCCATCGGCGCCGATCCTCGTGCTCAACTTTCCCACGTCCTTCCTTGGCACAGGCGTGCTTCGTGCGATTGTGCCGACGGCAGTTGCCCCAACGGGCGTCGTGGGCTGGAGCTACGGGCCGACGCCGGGGCCCGTGACTGTCGCGTACGGCGCCAGTGCAGCTCAAATGACAACGTACCTCGAATCCATTCCGGGTATCAATACTGTGACGGTTCAACGAGCAGTCGTGGACTTTGGCTTCGAGTACACAATCACGTTCACGTCCGTACCAATATACTATGCCACAGTGTCGGTCGACACGCGCCAGCTGGTGCTTTCGGCCTCGGCAACGTCCAGTGTCGTCGTCTCGAGCTCGGTCACTCGGTCGCCCAACCAAATCGGTGGTTTTTTCGTATTGTCGTATCCAGTGAATGCCACGTACACGGGTGTCTCGACACCACTGCGCTACAATGCAAGCGCAAATGAAGTACGTTTCCTCAATTCAGGCTACTTGAAAGTCAAAATATGAGAATAGGTGATGGCGTCGTTGGCGGGCATCCCGACGCTCGGGCCTGTTTCGGTGCAACAACGCCAACTGACACCCGAGCTTACGTTTACGTGGACGATCGAGTTTACCGGCAACGTCGGCCCCGTCAAGAACCTCACAGCACAGTCCGTCAACTTGACAGGGCTTGCATCAGCTGTCATTCTCTCGTTCGTTCAGCAAGGGGAAATGCTCGGAGGTGGCTTTGCCCTGAGGATCGGGGGCGCCTTCATCAATCAATACGCCACGGGTGAAGTGTACAACCTCAGCGTGCCGGCGCTGACGACGCCGTACCTTCCATTCAACGCGTCGGCCGCGGCGGTCCAGTCGGCACTGCACGCGTTGCCATTGTTACTGCCACTCGTCGGTGTCCAAGTAAACCGCATCGATGCTTTCTGCGACACATTTGGACGCTGCCGCCAGTACAGTTGGCAGATAACGTTCGCACAAACACCAGGCAACGTCCCCGAGATGGCGGTGCTGAACAACATCACTGGCACTGGCGCGTCCGTCGTCGCGTCGACGGTGGCCAATGGCACGTACCTCAACGGGATGTTTACGATTTCGTTGGCGTTGAACGCGACGGGCACTGTCTATACGGGCACCACGTGGCTCCTGCCAGTGAACGTGACGGCCGACGGCGTCAAGGAAGCGCTCGAGGCCTTTCCGTTTGTGACGTCCAACCGGCTTGAAGACAGCGCATATGACCCGACCAATGCCCTTGCGGTGCCGCGGGCCACGAAAGGCGTCCGAGTCACTCGCACGGGGCCGTACCTCGACGGCGGCTACAAGTGGCTTCTTGACTGGTCGCTCAACGACTGGCTCGTCTTTACCAACGTCAATGTCACCGTCAACACAACTCTCATCAGTCAAGACCTCGTACTCATGCTTTGCTCGGACGTGGTTGTTCACAGTGGTGCGACGTAGGTCCCCGTCACGGTGGCCACGCAATATACCTCGTCGGGGCCGCGTTGTGCGGTGTACCCCAAGACAGTCTTTCAAGTCGATCCGACAGACGTGTACGTGCTCAGAACGTTATGAAAAATGGTGAAACGCAGGGCGCGTAGGTTTGGGCTCCGTGGCACGTGTGTCTACCCGCTCCTTGTGAGTGTCAACCCGGAGCGATACCTCTGCAACATGACTGTGACGACGCCCCGCAAGATATTTGATGCGTCCAACTGGTACATTCCGCAAACCATCGACGTTGTCTCCGTGCATGACCGCCTTGATGAATCGTCGACAGCCACCAACGTGACCATTTCGACACTGACGCACGAAGCTTATACGCTCGACTTTATCTACGCCGACGTCAACGTGCCCACCGTGGCGGTCAATGTCACGGACGTAGACCGCGCGCGTGTCGTTGTGTCCAAGTCGCTCTTGGTGGCAGCGGAGAACGGAAGCATTACGGACACGTATACGCTGGTATTGACGACAGAGCCGCGCGCGTCGGTGCTCATTGTCGTCTACCCGTACATTGTGTGGACTGACTGCTACCGCTTCGGGTTTTGCAACGTGACCTTGGACACGACAGAGGTACGACGCTGTGTACCCTTTTGATCCAACCAGTCGTTAGGTTGAATTTACAGTCCAAAACTGGTACATCCCACAGACCGTCTCCATGCGCGCGACGCCCGACCGCTTGGACGAAGCCGATACGCATTTTGGCGGCATCTCACACGGCGTGTTCAGTGACGACGTCAAGTACAACGGAACGGCGGTGGCCAACATCACGGTGCAAATCTATGACGCCGATACGTCGGCCGTGATTGTGACCAAGACAACGCTCGCCATCTCAGAAGCTGGAGCCAGTGACGTCTACGGCGTTGTGCTAGCAACAGAGCCGTGGGCCAAAGTCACCATCACAGCGCTTTCGAACGGCACCGACAACCTTGGGAACCAAGTGTTGGTCTCGGCGCCATTGGTCTTTACGTGGCTCAACTGGAATGTGACGCAAATGATCACGGTACTTTCGTGCATCGTAGCATCGCCTCACGCCAAGATGTAGGTATCTCCGATCCACGACAACCGCGTCGACCCGGCGCCACACACAGCGCTGCTACGTCACACGATCACGACCAACGATCTCATCTACCGCAACCGCACCGTGGCCAACGTCACAACAACGATCACCGACATTGATGTGGCAGGCGTCGAGCTTTCGTCCACCGCGATCTTTGGCGCCGAAGGCAGCACCACTCCGATTGTGTATGGCGTTCGTCTCACCTCCAAACCGTGGTTTCCCGTGCTTCTCACGTTTAATGGCTCGCACAGCGGATGCGCTTTTGGCATCTGCAACATCACCGTCGTCACGCCGTCCATCGCATTTGACGGCTCCACTTGGTCATCGTGGCAAAACGTCTCTGTCGTTGTCACGGACGATTTCTTTGACGAAGGCGGACTCCACTCGGCTAACATCTCACATACGCTCACGTCACTCGATAGCGTGGTAGGTCATCGTGACACTTTTCGTCAGTCCCGTCATACGATGACGCTGTTGTAGTATGCAGCGGTTCGGCCGCCGCTGCTGACGGTGTGGATCACGGACAATGACGTTTCGGGGCTTGTGCTCTCGTCGACCAGGAACCTAACAGTGGCGCAAGGTAGCTTCAACGCGACAGTGTCACTCCAGCTTTCCAGTGCGCCATGGAGCAACGTGACCGTGCTGCTACAGATCCCAGCGGAAACCTTCTTGCCCCGGGGCTCGTTTACAGGTGCAACGGTCTCGGAGCCGCTCATCTTTGCGAGCAATTTCCGGAGCCAGACGATCGCGGCGCTGTCGTTTTCTCTGGCCAACTGGAATGTATCCCAGATCGTTGTGCTAACCGCGCTGCAGACGGGGTCGCCAAAGCCGCTCACCATGTATACATCGCTTGTAAGTCTGGCGACGTCCCTGGATCGTCGGTACAACGCGTCGGTGCCTGCCCCGTTGTATATTACAGTGCTCGGGAAGGAGGACGTTCCGCCGCCTGTGCCCCTCGCCGCGACCTTTGATGCGACGGGCGTCAAAATTTTCGTCACCTTTGACAGCAGCGTGTACCAGAACGCAACCATGACTGTGGATCTCAGTCAGCCGATGACCAACATTGCTGGACGCTACGTGCTACCAAGCCGACCGTTTGGGTGTGACCTCATCTGGAACTTGACGGTCGACACGTCGTACAGTCTTGGTGCTGGCGCCAACTGTCTCTGGCTCAATCTCACGACGCTGCAAATGGTGCTGGGCGCGGGGGCGTCGATCGCACCTGGCAACGTGCTCCAACTGAACGGGTGCGGCTCGCAATACGTCTCGACAGCCGGCGTTTGCAGCTCGCCGTTTGTGCTCAAATCCCGCGACTTTAACGTCTTGTTCACGACGGCATCGATTGCTGTCGCGCTCGGACCGGTCGTTGTGCCTCAAATTGTGCTCGTTGGACCCAAATCCATTGGTCCCTGTGGCGTTCTCTCGCTCGACGCGACCGGATCATCTGGTGGCGCCAACCGACCGTTTACCGTCCAGTGGTTTGCAATGTTGACCAGTGCACTCGACCCAGCGATCAGCAGCGACAACGTCTCCGCCGTGCACCAGCAAACGCAGCAAATATACGCCAACATTGCGTCGTACTGCACGACGAATGCAACGCTTTTGGTACGCAATATCATATTTCATGTTGTATCCAAGCGGTGGTGGTGTAGACCAACCCGTTTGGATCCGTCGCCGACCTCAACGCCATGTGCCGCTTGCGCGCGCTGGCGCTAGCGTCAGCGTCGCTGACGTGGCAAGTCAACCGATCGCTCTTGCTCTCGGGCCGCAACTACGTGGTCGGTGTTCGCTTGACCAACTTTTTTCAACAGGCAGGGCTCGCGTCGCAAGTCGTCGCGACGCTGAGCGACCCAGTTCCCGTGGTCTCGATCGTCGGCCCCAGCGTCATGAGCGTACAGCGGACACAAGCGATTTCGATTCAGGCAGCCATTGCGCCAACGACGTCGGGGTGCATGGCTGCCACAAGCGCCGTCAACTACGTATGGACAGCGACCGCTGTCGACGCCAGTACAAACGCTACCGTGCCGGTCCGACTTGCCAACACAGCAGTCGACCCGCGCTACTTTGTGCTGTCGCCGAATGCCTTGTCAACCAACTTGAACTACACGCTGCGCATCACGGCGTTCTATGCGTCAGCGCCGGCCGTCACAAGCGCCGACGTCGTCGTCATCAGTGTCCTTGCGAGCCCGCTTGTCGCGCAGTTTGCCGGTGGGAGCCACGTCGTCGGTGCCCTCGACCCCATTACGCTCAATGCTTCAACGTCGTACGATCCCGACCAAGCCGATCGGGTGTTGCAGTATGCGTGGAGCTGTCTCGATGTCACGCCCGTGCTCAACACAACGACAAATATGACGTCATCAAGCGGTGGTGTGTGCTGGAATCCGATGACGGATGCAGCTATCAGCTTTGTTGGCGTCAATGGACCCGTCGTGACGCTGCCACCGGGCTCGTTCGCCGCGCCCAAGATATTGCGCTTCACCGTCGTAGTCACTTTGGCGTGCAGCGTACGCAAACATGTTGATGTATACAAGTGCTTAGATATCCATGCGTAGGCGTCGGTGGCATGTGGCAGCCGGTCCGCGACGGCAAGTACAGACATTACGACCGTGTCGGGACGCATTCCTGTCGTTCGCATCAGCGCATCGTCGACTCTAGTCAACCCAACCTCCAAGGTGCATACAACGTGATGATCTGCGTCCAATCTGAGTGTGAGGTGTAGGTGGTGCTCACACCAAACATCTCTTCGCTCTACCCGTACACCACCCTTTGGCGTCAAGATGTGGGCGACTTGAACCTCGCCAGCGGCGGACTCCTTTTTCCGCTCAACGCGACGCAAAATGCGATCGCGCCAAGCGTGCTCACGCCTGGAAAGACCTACGTCTTTCGACTCACCGCGCTCGACTCGACAGGTAGCGCTGGCTTTGGCACGATCTCGATCACCGTCAACTCACCGCCAACGCCCGGTTCCATGAGCATCCTGCCGGCTCAAGGGTACGTACTACATGCCGTGCTGCAATACTAACGGTAGCCAAACTAGGATGGCGATTTCGGATCTCTTTACGGTGACGTGCGGGGATTGGACGGACGCCAACCTGCCGCTGACGTATGCGTTCGACTTGGTCGTGAATGGCTCGCGTGTACCGCTCGCATCTGGCTTGACGCTGCCCAGTACTCAAGTCCGCCTCTATCTCAGCGATGGCACCGAGTCCAACGCTACGGCATGAATGCAAGCGATGGAGGCGAGTGTCTCACTCTAAGTTCTAGGTGACAGTTATCGGTCGGGTCACCGACAGCCTTGGCGCCACGTCCACCATTTCCGCGACGGCGCTCGTGCTGCAACCAAAAGCGACCAACACGACGTCGTTCTGGTCGACAATCAGCAACGGCACGCTCAGCGACGCGATGCAAGGCGGCAACTTTAACGATGCACTCAACGTGCTCGTCTCCACGGCGGCCGTGCTCAAAACGCAGCAAGTGTCCGTGGGCGCCTGCAATGCCACGTCCTGCGGTGCCCACGGTACGTCTACCGATGTTATTTTAATGTATTGAACCGAACGTAGGCGTCTGCGACGGTACATGCGTCTGCGAGAAAGGGTACTCGGGTGCCGACTGTTCCATTGCCGACGCAGCGCTCAACACGCTCGCAATGCAGATGCTCGGGTCTCTTCAGTCCGTCGGTACCTCAGTGCAGCCAACGGCCACGACTTTGACCCAAAGTGCGCTCGCACTCAGCAGCATCGTGTCGCTGAATTCTCAAGCGACGTCAGTGGACGCATCCAATGTCAAGCAAGCGGCGGCCGTACTGACGTCCATCACCTCGTCCGCGATTACGCTCAAGGACCCGTCCTCTTTCGTGTCGTCGTCTGGGCCTAGTGTGCTATCGGCGACCGTGCTATTGGCCCAAAACACCAACAACACGGACGTGCGCAATGCAACGTCGGGACGACGCCTCGCTATCGGTGCGTGCTTTCTTGTGTAGTACGGAGGCTAAAGTAAGTTGTAGCAACGACCACGAGCTACACGCAGCTGCTCGAATCGCTTTTTACCGTTGTCGCCATCAGCAGTGCCGGCTTATTGCTTGGTCAGGCGCCGGTCGCTCTCACGTCGCCGTCGGCGGCCACCTACTCGGTCCTCGGCAACCTCTTGCCATTGCCGCTCGGTGCGCGTACGACGACCGTTGCACTGACACCGGTGACAGCCAACTGCTTTCTCGACACGTACTTTCTCGACGTCGTGGCGTGGACGACGCCGGTGCATGCGCGATCCTTGCCTACAGCAACGCCTGCGTTGCTTCCGTCGGTCGATATTGGGGTACACACGCTCACGGCGTATGCAGCGGCGCAGTTTCAAGGTACCTTGAGTGTTTCAAAAATGCTTACGAGCCTCGGGTGTAGGAAAACCGCTGAGCATGTCAACGCTGGACCAAACCGACGCGTGTGTGCTCTACCAGCAAAACCTTCTCAACACAGACATAAAGCTGCCACTGGTCAACGTGTCGTTTGCCCACGATGCGCTGACGACAGGTCCGCGCTTTGAGACGGCGTGCTTGTCCTGGAACGCCAGTATCGATGCGTACGATGCGTCGCTATGCACCAAAGTCCAGAGCTTGAGCTCTGCGACGACAACCACGTGCAGCTGCACACGCCTCGGTAGCCTTGAAGTCGTCGTTGTTATGCAAGAAGTGCTCAACTTTGAGCCGCTCAACCCGACCGTGTACCGTGACGACCCGACGTCGTTCGTGCCAGGAGTCTCGTTGGCGCTGCTTTTGGCCATGTACGCACTTGGCCTCCGGTGGGGCGTCAAGCGCGACGCCTCGGACAAGGAAGCACTCCGCCTCCAACGCCTTGGTAAGAATAAACAACATTGAAACAAGAAATGACAGTCCTCCGTAGGCAAACTCAGCAAAGCCACGTGGAACGACCTCTTGCGCGCCGAAAACGCCAAGAGCGTCGACGACATTGCGCCGACGCACCGCGAGTTTGCACCAGTGACGGACGCGTCGACGACGACCCATGCGTTTACTGCCACGTGGCACCCGACGACGGCGCCCGTAGCATTGGACCCTGTCGTGTCGGAAGAAGCTGTCGTCGATGCCGAGGCCGCGGCACTCGCGTCGATCGCTGTCATCACCGAAGGTACCTCCATCCGTCTGCTGATGCCAGTGTTGATTGCACGTACCTAGTGGCGCTCTTTGGCACGCTGCGGCTCCAGGCCCAGCATGTGCTCATCCGTCGCGCGCTGCAGGTGCTCAACCTCTTTCTCTTGCTTGTGGCGGCAGTCTTTCTTGCGATCGGCGTTGATTTCTACGCGTTTCTCGGCAATACGACAGCCAATCCGGTCGTTGCTGTCTTTGGACCGCCCGTGGGCCTCGGACTACTCGGCTTTGGCATTGCGCTCGTCGTCGTCGCTGCTGCAGGCTTGCTCGCTGCCGTTCGCAACACGTCTGCGCGGGCACGGATGCTGTACATAGTTCTTTTGCTGCTCGTGTTGGTCGCCGAAACGGTGCTGCTTGCGATTGCGTACAAGCATTTGGAGGACATCACCGACTTTCCTCGGTCGACGCTGTCGTTTCTGAAGACGCAGTGGGCCGCGCTGAGCGACGAGCTGCGCACGAGTTTGCAAAACGACCTCGGGTGCTGTGGGTTTACCGCCATCGACGATGCTCCGGCGCTGCCGTGCCCCGACGCGGCGCTTCTATCGCCAACGACAGTTTGTTTTGATGTCCTCACAGCGTCGGCAGTGACGCTCTTTGGCAACCTCTTTTCTGCGCTCGTCATTGTGCTCGGTGTGCAGGTCGCGGCGCTCGGCCTCGCCAACGTGCTCGTGCGCTGGGAAGCCATTCGTATCGAGACCATGGCCAACGGTACACTTCTAGTTGAAAGATTGACAGATGCTTCATCAGTGGGTTTGCTAGGTGTCGCGTCGAAAGCTACGCTGCTCGACGTTGTCTTGCGCTGCTCTCTGCCCGTGTGCAGCCACTTAAGCGTCTGTGCCATGGTGTTTGGTGTCGTCGCGGGCCTCGACATGCTTCTCCAGTGGGACCTCTTTGCGTTAGCGTCAATCACGATCTTTGTGCGGCAAGAACTGGGCATTCCCATCACCGTCCTTGCCGCCCTCTACATTGGTACACACTTCGAATCCCAATAGGTTCTGATTTGAAGCGGTGTAGTTTTGCATGTGTATGGCGCCCCCGCGATTGCGCATCTCCACCGCCGCCGCATGAAGCGCTACGTGGCGTGCCACGTTGTCTTGCTCGTCGTCGGCGTTGCACTCGTGATTGTCTTGGCGACCGTCAGTGACAACCTCGGCGCGTACTCGAACTTGCAATCGATTCTACAAACACGCTACCTCGGTCTCCCGGCGCAAAGCAAGCTCGAGCTCGAGACCAACTTGGGCTGCTGCGGCTTCAACGCGACGAGCCAGGGCGCATGCGTGACGCCGACGACAGCGCCGCTCTGCGCCGAGCCGCTCACCTTTGCGATCCGCCAGTTTGCAACCGTCATGCAGGCACGCCTATCGAGCTACCTCGTCTCGCAGTTTTGCCTCGTCTTCTTGACGGGCCTCTTTCTCACAATGCAAGCCGATGCGCCTGTTAATGTGGCCGCGTCGCCCAGCACTTCGAGCGCCAACGAGTTTACAGATGCCGCCAACCTACTTCTCCAGCGCATTTGCACGCAATTTGTACTGTTTGCGAGTCTGGTCGTGGCGTTTTGCGGCGCGATCCTCGTCGGCGTCGGCGTCGACGTCCTGCTTGAAACCAATATCGTTGCAATCGCGGCCGTGCTCACGGCCTTTAGCTACTACATTGGCACGTACGTCTGCCTTCTCGGGCTTCTTCTCTGCGCCGGGAGTGGTCTCGGACTCTACGCGGGGCTCTCGCATGCCCGGCGCTGGCTCTGGCGGTTTGGTGCGCTTCTACTGAGTGCGTGCGTTGCATGCCTCGCGCTCTTTGCGACGGCGTACCGCGTCCAAAACCCAGTGGCCGCCGGCAACGTCAATGCTACCATGTACCGGACGTGGCAGAGCTTTGTGCCCGCGACGCGCAAGCTCATTCAGGACGCCTACAGCTGCTGCGGGTACACAAAGCTCGGTGCATCGACGTTTTCGCTCCCATACACCGTCTCCGAGTGGCACACGGACCCGGTGACGGGCGGAACGACGACAACGACGACGACGTCGTGCCCGGGCAGCGCCACCGACGGCTGCGGTCCGCACATGCTTCAGACGCTCCAAAATACCGCGCGCGCCGGTGTCTCGGGAACGGTGTTTTTGGCCACGGTGCTCTTTCTTTTGTTTGTCGCGACCACAGTCCTCTACTACCGCCAGGGCCGGAAGCGCGCGGTGACGTGGCGCGTTCTTGCGCTTCAGTTTGTCTTTTTGGTTGTGGCGACCGGTGTCGGTCTCGCGCTCCTCGGGCTGGCGCTTCTGGGCATTGACGTGGCTGCTGGTACGACCGTGTTTTCGTCGAGCGTCGTGCAGGTGCTCTTCGGCGCCCGTATTGGCGGCGCACTCGTTGCGTCCGTCACGATCGGTCTGGCGTTGACGTCGTACGGAGTCTACGGCGCCATCAACAAGACGCTGCACATCTTTGTCGTGTACCTGGGTCTGACACTTGCGCTTGGCACGGTTGCGTGGAGCTGCACCGGCGTCGTCGCCACGTGGACGGTCAATGCACAGTGGCAAAACACTTTGGATGCCTACTTGGACACGATTTGGTCCAGTCTGAGCCCCGATGATTGGCTCTTCCTTGGGTCGAGCCGCAACTGCTGCGGCTATCACGATCCCGTGCTTCTGCCATCGGGAAAACTGCAATTCGATCGCGCCATCTCGTCGGGGACGAACCTGGCGTGTCCGCCGCTCGCGATAACTGGGTGTCGAACACCGTTACTTTTGGACGCCTCGTCGCTTCTCAACCAGCTCTACAAGCTGCTCGCGGCGTACGCGACGCTGCAGACGCTTCTCTGGCTCGTTGGCGCCGCACTCCTCCACGGCCTCGTACTCTTGCACCCGGGAACGTGGGTCGCGCTTCGAAAGAAGATGCGGCTTTGGGTCGCCAAGTACAAGGACGATGTGACGACGACACACCTCGTCGTCTCGCTCTACTACGCCTACGACGCAAAGTTCACGCGGGGTCAGCGCCTTACGTGCGTCCTCTGTGCCGTCGCTGCGGTCGCTGTCGTGGATGCGGCTGTGTCGAGCCGCCTCGGATGCACCCGCAACGGCCCCGTCCAATGCGAGTCCTTTACGGGTGGCGAGCTCGTACGTCTTAGCGCCATAGCATTTCGTATGCCCATTGATGTGTCATTAGATGGGCTACGGACTTCTCTACTCGGTCGTGAGTCTCTCGGTGCAGCTGTGCTTTGCAGCACTCTTTCGGCACGTCAAGCATCGGCAGGACGACGACGACGGCGCCAAAGTCGCCGAGCGTCGACGCAAGGAAAAAGTGTACCTTCGCGAGGTCCTGCACCACAGCATCCAGGCGATTGCCGCCAAGCTCGGTCAGTTTGCAATGGCGACGTCCGAAGAGCGTTTCTACAGGTACAAAGTGAACATTCTCACGTTGCGCGAAACGAACGCGCTCGATTGGTCTAGCTGGCTCGCGGGCCACGTGACGAGGATGACCTTGGTGCTCAGTTGGCTTCGCGTGCTTTTGGCGGTTGCCATTGGTTGAATCTTCATTGGTGCGCCGCCATTTCTAAAGGTGTTTGCGTAGGTGTGTACATGGGCCTGAGTCAGCTCGGGCTAGGGTTTTTCATCTACAATGTTTCTGTCCCGGGCACCTTGGGCTTTGCGGCTGTGCCGGCGACGCTCGTGGCAACGACGTTGGTGGTCGCTTTGAGTGGGCTTTTGAAGCGGCGCAAGCGCTTCACGCGCCATGCGTACGTCATGTACCTCGTCGCGGCGGGTGCCAGTCTCCTCCTCATTGGCTTTCTTGCGACCGTCATTTTCATGATCGTGCAAGCCATGGAAGAACCGACCGAGCCGCCCAATTGGACCCAGCGCAACGCGGTCTCGCAGCAACGCGTGTTGACATGGTCCTCACATATGAGTGTATGATATAGAACTTTAGCGTTGTTGCCAGCATCAAGAGTACCTGGCTCAACGACACCATTGGGTACAACCGACGGATTTGGCAGGCGCAGCTGCGCTGCTGTGGCCTTCCCGAGTTTCCGCTGCGACCGTGTCCCATGGGCACGACCGAGCTCCAGAACGTCACGGCGCAGCGCGTCGACGGCTCGACAGTGGTCAAGACCGTCACGATTGTGCACGACCTCGGCGGGTGCCTCAACCCTATCCTCGCACAGATCCAGGGCGTCGCGCAGACCATCATTGGTCTTTTGATTGCCTTGGCGTACGCTCTTCTGCCTCCATGTTTGACGTTGAAGCGACATTGTTCATAGGGTCTTGGAGCTCTTTTACGCCGCGTGCGCCTACTTTTTAGCCCGCGATCTCGTCATCTCGTGGGACTCGCAGCTGCGTCGGGCCTCCATGCAGCCCAAGCTCGAGAGCAATGCAGCTCCCCTCCTGCACGACGAAGCGCCTGCGTCCAAGACCGCGCCACCGCAGCGCGGTCGGATGCTTTCCAACCTCGTGCAAACGAGCATCAACAATGTGAGCAAATCCGTTGCGCAGCTCCTGTCCAAGACGAATGCGTCGCCTGCAACGCGGCCAAAACCTTCGTCGGCGGCGCGCCTCGCACTGCTCAAACTCCAGCTGCGACTGCGGTACCCTGCGTGGATTCCGCGCCTTATTTTCGGTCTCGCGCTCCTCTTTGTCGGTGGTGCCTTTGCTGGCACGATCTTATTATGCCTTGCTCTGGCCAATGACGGTGCGTGGCTCTGGCTCGGCGCGGCGCTCATCTCCCTCTTCCTGCACCTTGTTGTCGTCGAACCGAGCGTGCTCTTTGCGTATGTTGTGTCGCAGACACTCTCGACGTGGTGGAAGTCGTCGTGGGTGGCGGTGCTCATTGGCGTCGGCCGCGCCATCTTGCACCTCGACGACGCAACGGGCTCGGACGCGCAGACGGCCGCGCTGCTGGACCCGTTCACGCGCATTCGGCACAACGCGGCAGTCGTCATCCAGCGTCGGTGGGTCGCCAAGCTCTGTCGTATGCGGTACCTCATCATTCTGCGGGTGGCGCGTGAGAACGAGCACAAGTCGTCGATCGAGGCGCGGCTCCGAACCATCAAAGCAGCCGTCAGCAGCTTTACGCGCGAAGAGACCGAGGCGTTCGCAATGCTCTTCCGCGATGCCGACTACGCCAAGACAGGCCTCGTGTCCTACAAGGTACACTGACTCTGCTTTGCGATATATGTCGACGTGATGTCCGTAGGTGGTGTCGCACGCGGTACACGCCCTCGGTGTGCAAGTGCCTGCGGCTGTCGTCAAGGAATACCTCGTGAGCTTGGACCCAGGGTTTGTGGAGCTCATTGACATCGACTACTTCTTGTTCGCCATGTCGTGCATTCGAGGGTATCACCAGGCGCAGCAAGAAGCGCATGCGACGGAAGACGTGATTGTGATTCCGCACGCGTCGTCGCCGGAAGCCAAATTCCAAGTCAAGCGCCAAAACATTTTGCGGGAGCTCAAGGATAAACGCGAGTCGGTCTCCAAGCATCTCATGACAAAGGTCCGCTTTGCATTTTTCTTTGGCTGACAAGTCGATAGGTCGGAAAACTCGCGGCGCAGCTGCACAAGCACGGCGAGTCCCCCAAAGAAGATCAAGACCCGAAACCCTCTGGCGCGTACATTTTGCTCAGCTCGAAAAAAGGCACTCGACCGACCAGCGCGTCGCCACGAGGACCAGCCCCGGCAACAGCAGCCGCGCCCGAGGCCGTTCAGGAGCGCAGTGCGGAAGCCGTCGTCGCACGACCCGACACGCGAGGCCAACTTTCGGTGCGCGCTACCAAAGACATTGAAAAGGCGATGAAGGCCCTAAAGAACAAGCAAGATGGTAAAAAGCACCGCAAGTAGACTTTAATCTGCATGTAAATACGATCTATGTACATGTATATTTGTTCTCTCAACACATAACAATAGTCCTCTCCAGTGCGCTACCGCGGTGCCACTGACGCATCTGTATGAGCTGATGCAATACTTGGTCTATGGTGAGGTGCAGACTTGTTGATTCGGCAAGCCGAGAAGTTGCTGTCCTTGTATTTAATTTAGTTTACAACACGAGGTTGTGCATATGGTACTCCAACATGGGGGCGTCGTCGACGAGGCTGTCGGCATCTTCGCTCGTCGCAGCATGAATCTACCCACACGCAATCAGCCAAAGTCAACCACGTAGCGTACCCATGGAAGGACCGCAAAGAGGTGGTCGAGGCTCTCTTGGAACCCAATGGCTTCGTTAAAGTGCACGACCGACTTGTGCAACGAGAGCGAGTACGAGTGCGCGAGGCGGAAAAAGTTGGGTGAAAATAGCACCGGCACAAT
>NW_008246129.1:61360-69663 GCF_000281045.1 Saprolegnia diclina VS20
CTTACCGTCACGCGTCGCGCAGAGACAAGGAATCGTCTGACCGAGGTGGTCAACGCTGTTGAGCTTGGCGTCCCAGAGCGTAACGAGCTCTTCGGCGAGTTCGACGTGATTGAGATAGCACGCCCACGCCAGCGGCGTGCGGCCGTAGGCGTCGACGGCGTTGATAGTTGCGCCGTGCTGAAGCAGCACCCTTGCCGTGTCCACTTGGCCACGGATCGCTGCCCAATGCAGTGGCGTGCGCCGAAAGAGGCCTACACCGTGTGCAAAGTGACTTTAGCGGCGGCGACAGGAAGCCAAGATACCTTTGGACTGCTCGCCAAGCGTGTTGACCGACTCGTCCGAGAGAAAGGGGAGGAGGAGATCGGGGTCACCTTGGGCAGCGGCATCGTGAAGCGGAGTGAGCGCAATGTCAGCCCCCCACGTCTCCATGAGGTGTGCGATTGCGTGGCGTCCGTGCAGCAGCGCGTCTTCGTAGGCGGTCAAGTAAAATCCATGCTTGGGCACGTGCCTACATGCAAGATCCCGAGATCAAACTTGGAATCCAAGAACAAAGCGCAATTACAGCTGGTTGGCGCCGTGCTCCAAGAGGAGTTTGGTCACGTCCGGGTGGGTCGCCCAAAAGAGCGGCGGCGTCGCGTACGTTGGCAGCGTCGACTGCGCGGGCACGTTGGGGTCGGCGCCAGCTGCCAAGAGTTTCTGGACCATCGGCACGTCGCTGCGGACGACAGCAACGTGCAGTGGCGTCATCAAGGTGTGCTTGAACCAGCCACGCGGGCCATAGAGGCTCGGCGGCTCTTCAAAATTGGGCGAAAAAAAGCAAAACACCTTGTCGTACACGTGGCGTAATGCAAACTCGGACAGCTGCACCTTCTCGAGCGTATTGAGCCCAAACCCAACCTACCACAGTACATCAATCCAAACTTCCATCGATGTAGTCGCATCCTACGTCCAAGAGGTAGCACGCAATTTCGTGCTGGTGGGTCTTGAGCGCCAGGTGCAGCGGGTTGTGCTGGGAGCTCGCAACGCGCTTATGGCAGCGCAGCGTCACGCCGGAAAACCAGTTGGTTGCAAACGCAGGGTCTTCGCCAAGCGCTTTGGTCACGGCTGCGTGGAGCGCCTCCATGTCCTTCTCCTGGACGGCCATCCACATGCGGTGGCGTAAGATCTCAGTCCGCGAGCGGTTGAACGGACGGTCATGCGCGAGGTGCGCGTCGCCAAACACGCCGTGTTGCAAGAGCAAATGCGTGCGGAGCTGATGGAACATGACGAGGAAGTCCCACGTCACGATATACGCCCAGAGCGCAAAGACGAACGAAATGCCCAGGAGAAGACCATGCAGCGTCTCGTCCATTGCTACCAATCATTTCTATCAACTTGATACATATCGATATGTGGTGGCGTACCTGAGGGGCAATCCCACGTCCAGCTCGGCTGCGCCATACCGAGCGGAATGTACACGATTGTGAGTGCGAGCAGCGCGATTTGCGCCAGCGCGACGCATTCGCAGAGCCGCAGAAACGTCGTGCGCACCACGTGAAGCTGTTTTCGGGACGGCGGCTGCGACGACGTGTCCGTGTCGAGGAGCGTGTCTGAGAGCCGGTGGCGCTTTCGCCGGGACGCGCGGTCGTAGCGCACGTGGTAGAGCTTGAAGAACTTGTGGCCTGTCGTCGGCAGGAAGAGGACAAAGCTGGTGCCCCAGAGCACGCTGCGCAGAAGGAGTCGCACCGTGTTGTAGCGCTCGCAGGTCGCGCTGTGGGTGATGGCCTCGCCGCGATAGGCGTTGAAGAGCAGCGTCTGTGCGATAAGGATCATGTTGATGTAGCTCACGCGCGCCAGCTGCACGCGCATCGACTTGGAGACAAACACATTCTTCTTGCAAACGACAGCCTTGTCGTCGAGCGACGAGTATGAGGTCGTCGAGTGGTGCCGCACGCCGAGGGACGCCGGGTGGTGCGTTGGCCACTGCCCGTAATGGAGGCCACTCATGCTGCGGCTGCTGTCCGTCGATGGCCGCGCCGCCCAAGTTGTACTGCACTGCAGTTGGCGCCGCCGTTGAAAACACCATCGCGTGTACCCACAACCCGCTCGCAACGAGCCAATCACACGGGCTTAATATACTGCTGGCCAATCCGATCGCGGTACCATCGGCATGTCGCAGCTTCTGTAACACGTGGACGGGCCAATCCACATCACCGCGCGGACTCTGCATCGAGCTCCGTGGACGACACTGTCTACAGGCGAAGCACCCGCATCGAAGTCGCAACGAAGCCGATGGAAGGTTCTCGACAAGTCCCAATGGTGCGCGCCAAGCTGCTGCGATCTCGTAGTCGAGATAATGAGCCGCAAGAAGTGGCAAGCCAGGAGGCCATCGAACCAGTTCTTAGACGATATGCTATCCGACACATGCAGGACACGCGTCGGAGGCGCTTGCAGCACATGTGAGCAGTAACAGAATGATCGCTACACCCGGCCAATGTCCACGCTACCAGCCAGCCTAGTACGGCTCTATTGACCCAGGACCAGCAACGACGACGAGAACGCACTTCGCATTTCTTAGCGTCGAGGCAGCTTCTGGTCACTTCGAATGGCACAGCAGAGGGGGTCGATGGTGGTGCGAGGTGAGCTGTAAATGGCCTGCGGCGTGTACTGGGCGTAGAAGGCGCGGCGGGCCGTCGACGTTGCATTCACAGCGGAAAAGTGCCAAATGTCTGACCGGAAGACGACGGCGGCGCCCGCAGCAACTGCAAGCGGGGCTGTTGCCGCCGCTAAATCCAAGTCGGCGGGGTCTTCGACGCCATACGGGTGATGTGTCCACGGAAGAAATCGAAGCGCGCCGTTCGTTGCTGTGACGTCGTCGAGCGCAACCCACGCAGAGAGGTACCACGGGATCGACGACCGATGTACGCACATGCCGAGCTGCTCTGCGTCGTCCTACAGACGTCGTAGTATGTTGTACGCCATCATTCGAAGTGAACCTGGTGCCATCGAAACTCGACGTTTGTCTCTGGCGGCTTGACGACATAGTGCTCGTTGAAGAAGTAGACGTCGCCTGGCACATCTTCCGTGTGGCCAAAAAGAGGCGCGAGGGCTTGCGGAAGGTCTTCAAAGAGAAGCGTCTCGATGCAATCGCTCTCGGACGTTGCGCGCGTTTGCTTGCGACGCGTGGTCATGTACACATCGCGCTGCGTTCGTGCGCTTCGAGTCATCTGTGGCATGGACGTAGTTATGCGCCTTGGCTATCAGCAGCACGATGATGCACTACGTACGTGGGCGGTGGCGAACGGATCAAGTACACAGCCCTACAGGACCAAGCGTGAGAGCACCTTTTGACGAGACAGGCTTACGAGCTCCACGATGGCCTCGGGGGTCGTTGCTGCGTACAAATCATCGCACTCTGCGCGCAGTGCGTGGAGCTGCGCTTGCGTCAGGAAGCCATTGATGACGACGTAGCCGTCGCGGGCGAACGCGTCCGCGTCGACGTGCGCGTCTGGCTGCTTGCGCTTGGGCATTTGATTTTCGATCCAACACTACTTTTGCTCACTGAAATAGTCTAGGTGCATTTTCACACTATATTTCGATTAATTGTACTACGAAGCGAAATAGTGTACAGTGGTATGGGGTCGTTGGCGTCAACAAGAAAGATGCCAAGGATGGTGTGTACACGGCCGCGCGCTTGACTGCGCAAGGACACGGCGCTTCGCGCCCATGCTGCCGAGAAGCTGGACGAGGCGCATGGCGGCGATTCCTGGGCGCTTCTATGGGTTCGACCCGACCCTGAACAGGCGCAGTTGACGCTCAGCGCAGTTGACGCCAAGCGCAACTCCATGCAGGGTTGCCAGGGTTGATGAAGGCGTTGCCACGCGGGTTGCAAGTGCAGGTCGACGCTGCTGCACCTGCCACTCTTGCGTTGGTAGAGCTCGGCTTGTCGGAACGCAGGATAGGTGGAGGCGGACGGCGGAGAATTCATTCATTTAGAAGACTCGAGGGATCTATGCTGCATGCATGGCGGATATATGATGATGATTTAGTTCGAATGAGGAGGACGCAATGGATTTACTCCTTCTTGCCCTGGCCCCACGACATGTTCCACCAGCCGCGGAGCGTCTGGGCCATACCGAGGCCGAAGAGGACGGCAGCGGCCGTGTTGACGGCCTTGTCGTTCGCGCCCTTCGTGTACGTCGGGTTCTCGGCGCCGTGGAGGTTCGGGTGGGCGTTAAAGCGGGCCTGGAGCTCACGGACGCGGGACGGGTACTTGACGAGGTTGCGGATCATCTTGGCGGCTGCGAGAGGAAATTCGGAACTGACTGCGCGTTCTGCCACCCAACCACCTCGTTGCCTTGCTTTTTTCTTCCTTGTCTTGATGTTTGTATGCAATTTAAATCCGTGCGCATATTATGGGGCCGGATAAATACGTGTTTTTGTGGCGAACGCGATAGAAAACCGGCAGCAGGCGTATCCGGACAACGACGTCGCGCGCGCGAAGAGACATCCACGAGCAACTCGGTGCCAAGAGCTCCTTGAGCAACTGGCCAGCCAACGCAAACGCTATCGATGCGCAGCGAGGACGCTCAGCAAAAGAGTTGTGCTTATCCTAGTGCACTGATGTACCACGGCGACTTCGGTGCACAGTGACTATGCTACGGCAGCATGGTTGGTGCCTTCTGCAATAGCGACCCTGCTGCCACGGTGCGGTTAGCCTCGCGGCTGGCTCGGCATTTGACTTTAGTGAGACTGCTGAAGTGGCCCTTTTTTCTATGAGTGTTGAGGCGCAGACAAGTATTGAGGTGCGGTAACGTTAGCAGAGAAGGCCTCGACGAAGAAAGGAGCAACTGGATTATGGAGAATGAAGCGTTGATCGCAATGCTAGAGAATGTGGGGTCCACGGGGGGTGATAACGACGATTTGGTCCTTTCGCGGGGCTTGGCGCGCGAGACGAGCCTGCACGGCCTTCACGGCCAAGACCATTACCGCTGTGGCTGCGACGACGGCGCAAATGACAGCGATGCCTGTCAACGTCGAAGCTGGTGGCACGTTGGACGAAGCGTTCAAAGCCAACTGGGACGAGTGCATTTGCGTGACGTTGACACCGGGGCACGGGAGCAAGTTGGTGCTCTGAGCGGAGACTCGAAACTTGCAGAATTGGCAGCTGGGGCGCCACGGGTCACAGCCAATACCGCCAATTGCAGCGCAAGATGGGTTCAGCGTGACGTCAATCCCAATGTTCAAGTCGGCTTGCGTCACAATGCACGGTACTGGGGCGTTGGCTGCCACGGGGCAATCCGCATATACCGTGTTCTACTCGCACCGAAGTGTTATGTCATCGTGAAGCCTCTGTCAGAAGTGTACGTACGCGGGAGCCTGGCTGGCGACATAGACGACAGCCGCGGCGATAAACGTCACATCCGTCGGCTTGGACATTGGTGACGCATAAGGGGTCATAGATGCTGCCAAGGCCCTGTTGCAAGCCAGCGGTGTCGACCGCACACACTGGTGTGGGGCACGTGTCAAACTGACAGGTCGAGTTCGCAAAGAGCACCATGCCGTTGGCGCAAACCATCGTCGTGTTGACGCACGGTGACGTAGCTGTGACGACTGGTGGCGGACACCCGACGTACGGCGCGCTCTGGGGCGTCCAAAACAGTCGGCAGATTCGGCAATAGGAATTGCGGCAGCCCATGGCCCCGCCGCCTTGGCCGCAAATCGGGTCGTTGTAGACCGATAGGCCCACAGCAATGTCAGCGCTCGACGCATTGCAATAGTTTGTCTGTATAAGGACAAATCGATGACCCCACCTTCGCGAATACTGCACGTACAGGTGGTTGAGGCACTGGAAACACAAGGGCGTTGAGCGAGGTCCACGGTTGACCATCGATTTTCGTCGACCAGAGCCCACCGAGCTGAGCAGCGATCGTGCGAGGCGCCATGGCGTCGGGCCCTAGGCGAATTCATGGTACAAACACTTGCGGAAATCCAATTACCCGACGTCGCCGCAATCGAGAAGATACCGAAATGCTCTTCCGCAAAGTAGCCCAGTGGCAAGAACGGCCCGAGAGGGGCGTGCGCCATGTCGTGGCTGCTCGGGCTGGTCTCCTTCCACCATTCGTCCGAGTACTCGAAGACAAAGCCGCCGACAAGCACCGGCATCTTGCTGTCGTCGCGGCGCATAAAGTTGCTTTCGAGAAACTTCGCCATCGTCATGAGGTACCCCCCAACGTTCCATTGCGTTTGGTCTACACTCCCATGAGAAATGCCACACTCCAAGCCAAAATACCAAACACTTCGTAGGCGTTACTGGCGAACGGCACTCCGTACTCTATCCCATCCCATGTGAATGGCAAGATGAGACGACGTCGTCGTACCGGAAAAGATGATGGGCCGCTGCGTGATCTGGGCGTGGGCTTGCACCTTGGCAGCGCTGAACCGGTTGTCGTACACGTCAATGCCCCAGATGTCGACCGTTGCGCCGTTTTGCTCGCCGTAGGCGATCGTCTGCCCGTAATCATCGATAAAGTTGCTCGTGAGGATCTTGGTGTTTGCACAGCCCGCGATCGACATGCCCGTGCGCGCCGCCTGCGTGAGCGCATTGAATTTCTGCCAAAAGAGCGGCGTCGCCAAATCCTACAGCACCAAATTATGCGTGAGCGCTCGTGTTGGCGAAACGTAGTCGCACGGGTAGCAAGTTGATCTCGCCCGCAATGACAAAGCCCATCGTGGCCGCGTGACACGAAACCTCGGTGGCCATGGCAAGGTAGGCTGTGACGTACGTCTGGAAGAGGGGGCTATTGAGGGGCACACCCGCCTGCATGACTGTCGGGGGCACCCAGACCGAGAACATGACGTATAGAGGGTTGACACCCGCGTTGTAGGCCGCGTCAAGGAAGGCCATGTGCCCCAACACATTTCCAGGGCTGTAGTTGTAGACCTAGAGAGGACCGAAAACATGTTGCATCGCCAGCAACAAACATAGTCGTACTTTGACTGCGTTGGCGTTGAGGTTCCGAAGCAGCGGCAGATCGCGTCGCCAAAGGTCGGGCTCCAAGAGCAAGTCGCCGCCGCCCCACTTGCCAATCGGCGTTGGCTGGTAGTTGATGCCCCGAATGAAAAAGACAGTGCCGTCCTTGAGCAGCGTCCGGCCACTCACGCTCCAGACCGAGTTGGGCATCTTTCGTTTACCTCTGGCATTTGAGAAAGGCGACCTGCGAAACATGGACGGTTACGATTCGCAACTGCTCTGCAACCCCCGTCGACTCTTCACCTTCAGCAGCCAACGACCAAATATTCTTGTTTTCTCTTACAAACGATATAGCCAATAACAAATTGCATGAAATCAGGCATATTGTAAATAAAATCACATTTGGAGATACGCGCGTCGACCACATTTTACGTTGTCATTCGACCACATTCATTTTTAGAGGTCAAGAGGACGAGACCACCGATTCCTTTGTGAGTGGTACGACGCCCGTGTGATTGCGAGCTTCTGACACTGGTGGCTTTTCGTGCTCGCTGCCGTCGCTGTCCAAATCGAGTTCGACGCTGTCGTTGGCTTGAATCTACGAAAAGAAATAAAAATGTATACCAATAAAACCCAAAGCACAGCGAACGTACCCAGGGGTACGCCGCAAAGAGGTGGTCGAGGCTCTCTTGGAACCCAATGGCTTCGTTAAAGTGCACGACTGACTTGTGCAACGAGAGCGAGTACAGGTGCGCGAGGCGGAAAAAGTTGGGTGAAAATAGCACCGGCACAATACGCTTCTCGCGGTTCTCGGCAAACGAGAGTTGGTCGGAAAAGACGTCCGAGACGCAGGACGCTTCCGAAAAAACGGGGATGAACGCGTCGCACTTGAGGATCGCGTCGTTGATGCTCAAGCCCGCGTGCTCGTGCTCAATGTAGGCAAAGACCCCTACGAGAAGGTGGGTTGATACGCGTTTGAAACAGCATATGTACCTTGGTCCCACAGCGCCGACTTGAGACGCCGCGCAAACTCGAGGTGGCAGTTGCCGTGGCTAATAAATACAAAGCGAGACGCAATGGCTTCGACCACGGGGTGTCGCATGCTGGCTTGGCGCACAAGCAACGTCGACCGCTTCACTGACGCAGCAGGTCGATCCATGCGCCGGAGCTCCACTTCGTTGCGGAGGCCGTCGAGAAGTGATGCGAGCTGCTGGTTGTAGATGATGTTGTCGACAACGACGGGTCCTTCCGAGGCAGACACAATGGCCGGCCGAAAGTCCACGAGTTGGCGGCTCCAGAGGTACACTTGCAGCTCGTCCGTCATTTCGGTCGTCTGCGCCATGACGGCGAC
>NW_008246129.1:70227-77151 GCF_000281045.1 Saprolegnia diclina VS20
GCAATGTGCAGCGGCGAGTCTCCATTCTCGAGCGCGCCAAAGTCGCCGAGGCCGTTCTCGCGCAGGAGTCGAAAGATTGCGGTATCAATTCCTATCGCCGGAGTCGCCAATGCAAGAGTATTCCAAGAAACTACCGTCGCGACTGGCGCAGAGACATGGAATCGACTGACCGAGGTAGTCGACGACACTCGGGTCCGCGTGCCAATTGACCAAAAGCTCCTCGACGAGTGGTGCGTGGTTGAGGTAGCACGCCCACATCAGAGGCGTGCGCCCCCACGTGTCGAACGCGTTGACGCTTGCGCCGTTTTCCAAGAGCACACGCGCGGTCTCCACTTGGCCGCGGATGGCCGCCCAGTGCAGCGGCGTCCGGCGAAACAACCCTAGTCCTCCGTTTATTCTTCGAAGCTTGGGTTAGAGCGTACCGTTGGACTGCTCGCCGAGCGTGTTGACCGAGACGGGCGACAGAAACGGATCCATGCGCTCGGCTTCGCCCTGCGCGGCGGCGTCGTGGAGCGGCGTGAGCGCAATGTCGCCGCCCCAGCTCTCGAGCAGCCGAACGATCGCGTGGCGTCCTTGGATCACCGCGTCTTCGTACGCGGTCATGTAGAAGCCGTATTTGGGCACAAACCTAGTGGGATAGTCTCATAAGCTCACTGAGGTCAAATCTCATTGGACAAACAGTTGGTTGGCGCCGTGCTCGAGCAGCGTACGCGTCACATCGACGTTGGTGGCCCAGAAGAGCGGTGGCGTCGCGTACATGGCGCTCGACGACTGCGCTGATACGTTCGGGTCCGCGCCGGCGACCAAGAGGTCGGTCACGAGCTGGTGGTCGCTGCGGATGACGGCGACGTGCAGCGGCGACAGCAGCGTGTGCTTGAACCAACCGCGTGGACCGTACAAGCTCGGCGGTTCGCGGTGGCTGTGCGAGAAGAAGTAAAACACGTCCTGGTAGATGTTGCGGAGGCCAAACTCGGCCACTTGGACCTTCTCAAGCGCGTTCGGGTCAAAGCCCGACTAGATTGCAAAATACTCTTCATAGTACCACACGTGTACGACATAAGTGGGTGTCGTCGCACCTCGAGGAGGAAGGTCACGGCGGCGGCTTGGCGCGTTTTGATGGCAAAGTGTAGCGGGTTGTGCTGCGACCGCGCAAAGTACTTGATGCAGCGGATCTTGGCGCCGCAAAACCACGTCTTTGCAAACGTTGGGTCTAGCTCCTTGGCGCGCGCCACAGCGAGCTTGAGCGCGTCGAGGTTCTGGTCGCGGATCGCCATCCACATGCAGTGGCGCAGCACCTCCTTGGGCGACCGCCCAAACGGACCGTCGCGGGCGCGCTGCGCGTCGCCAAAGACGCAGTGCTGGAAGAGGAGGTGCGTGCGCAGCTGATGAAACATAACCAGAAAGTCCCAAGTCACGAGGTACGCCCAGATCGACAAGATGAACGACGAGGCGTGGAGGATGTACACAAGACCCCGCGGCAGCGCTACGTTGCTGTCAACACGAGGCGTCCTAGAACGATAACATGTACCAGCGTAGCAGTTCCACGTCCACGAGCCTTCAAACATGCCAAGCGGAATGTACACCATCGTGAATGCGAGCAGCGCGATCTGGCAGAGCGCCGTGACCTCGCAGAGGCGGAGAAAGTTGGTGCGCACGACGTACGGGCGCGCGGTCGGCGGTTTGGTCGGCGGTTTGGTCGGCGGCGTCGACAGAGCGTGGAGGCGCTGGCAGAGACGCGACGTGAGTGATTCGTACCGGACGCGGTAGAGCTTGAACGGCTTGAGGCCCGTCGTCGGCAGGAACAAGATGGCGCTCGTCGCCCAGAGAATGACACGCACGATGACGCGCACGTCATTGTACATGAGGCAGGCAGCAAGGCCGTCGTTGTCGCCCGTGTAGTAGTCGTAGCTGTACATGTTGAAGAGGATCGCTGGCACGAGGAGGACGATGTTCATCCAGCCCACGTGCCGCAGCTGGATGCGCATGCGCTTGCTCACAAACGTGTTCTTGGGACAGACGCCGTGCTGGTCCGAGATGTCGGCGAAGGCCGCGGGGCGCTCCATGCTATGCGTATCGCGGCGCGGTCGCCGTTGGCGCAGAAACGAGAAAGTACGGTCCATAGATAGCCAAGCGTCTTCGGAGCGTTTCAGCGTGGCCGCCTCGCTGGTCGACGGATGGCGGCTCGATTCGCGTCGTGTCACACGCTATTGCTGGCGTTCATTGGGCGATGACACCCAATCATGGCCGGCGACGACCCAAGTGCGCTGGATCTTCGCGCGTAATCACGCGATTTGATCACATTGCCCATAGCGCGTGCAGCAGCGCTCGATTGCCGCACTGGGCGACTGCGTCATCCGCGCAAATGCGAGTGTCCAAGCTTTCAGCTCCGGCTGACGAATCCAGCGGTGTGCTGGAGCATCTTTCTCCAAGGCTCAGCAAACAGATGCAGAGAGTCATACGCATCCGTGTCGTCGAGCACCATCGTTGGTACTGGCATGGACGTATTATGTAGCCACAGCTCGCACTGCTTGCACGGTGCTCGAAGGCTTGCCATGCTGGCGAGACTTGGCGTGAGCTCGACGTGGCTGGCACATTGAGATTGCCTTTCCGGATACCGTGCCTTCGAACTTCGATTCGTGTGCTACCAAAAATTCCGCGGGCGGTCTCTGATAGCGGCGATGACGACGGCGCTGCACCATGCAATCTGGGTCCACGCCTCGCCGTCGTTCATGCAAAGTGGCTCATGCTAGCTGCGTAGGACGGCGACTTCCATGCTATTGATGCGCTGCTTCAAGCGGGCGCGGCGAGTGAGCTTCTCGAGGCACGGGATGAGTCGGGCAATACGCCGCTCATGCTCGCGCTGCGCTGCATACAGCCGACACAGCGGGCCATCGTCCGCCGTCTCCTTGTAAGCACATACATTCTATTACCAACGTGGCGAATGACCGAGCGTAGCACCATGGCGCGTCGACACACGCCAGAGACGCGCGCGGATGGACGTGCATGCAGAACGCGGTGCTCTGCGACGACGATCGCCTCGTGGCCGAGGTGTTTGTCCACGGTACGAACATCCCACGATACTAATAGTGTCGCGTTGTCCATGACGCATCTGTCTTGTGTGTAGCCGAAAAGCAAACGCTCGCGCAGCTCACGGCGCGCTCGATCGCCCTCTACAGCGTCTTGCTGTCGATCCCCGACTTTTACGTTGAAATTCGCGTCCGTGGCCGCAACGGCAACATTGTGCACTCACTTATTGGTACTAGGTGGAGCTCACGTCGTGGGTGCCGCTTGTCTCCAAGGCGCTGCCGTCCGACGTGTTGCGCATTTGGAAAAAGGGTCCGTTCATCCGCGTCGACTGCAGTCTCAAGGACTTTCAAAATACGTCGTGGAAGCGAGGGCACATGTCCCACCTGTTGCGCACGTCGCCCAACACGCGCGGTAGGCTCGAGGTTTGACGACCGCGAAATTGATTTTTCTAGGGCACGTGGCGACCATTGACCGAGAGGCGCACGAGATGTACGACGCAACACGGTCCATGGAAGACCCCTCGATGGCAGACATTGAAACGGGTCTGCAGCTGCTCTACACGTGCAAGACATCGACGTTCACGAGCGACGTCGCTTCGGTATCTGACATTCCTTTGCACTTCGCACCTTGAAAATCCCTGTAGATGGTCTTCCAGCCCAAGAAGAAGCCGCTTTTGCATCTCCAAAAGTCCAAGCGACGCTGGCCCGGCGTGTACGTGGCCTCTTGTCGATTGGTCTCTATAAGCATTGTATTAGCAAGTACGAGATGCTCCACGCCCGCGTCCACCTCCGCGTCCGGTCGCCGGTGCAGCCGCACTGGGAGCGTCCGACAACCGCACCGGACGAGCGCTTGACAAAAGCCAACACATTCTTCGCCAAGCTCCACCAGTCAAAGAAAACGAAAAAGAAGGTGGAAGCGTCGCCCAGCAACAAGCTCGTTTTGGCGGACCAGCCGATGGAGATGCACTTGCAGGTGCTTCCAGGCGACGTGGTGCATTGGCACTACGACACCAAGACGCTTGCATCCGTGGCATTCCACGTCACCTTTTGTGCGGCCGAGTCCAGCGACAAGAAGGTCGTCGCTGCCAACGCTCCCAACGGACAGCTGCAGGCGACGCAGGCAGGTCACGCTGTCTTCTCCTGGGGACGCGCGACGTCGAGTAAGAAGAAATCTGTCTCGGTCACCTACTCGATCGAGCACCAGCGCCCTGCACCGTCGCCTGCGTCCAGCGCTGCGGCTGCCTCCGACGTGAGCGACGACGAGAGTGCGCTTGCGGTTTTCTATCGGATGCCGCAGCCTCGACAGCAAGCTACGTCCTTCCAATCGTACTTTCCAACGACGGACGACGGGACGCCGCACGCTCAGCACCGGGCGCTCACCGTACTTCCTTCCGAGTCGCACATGACCAAGGACATCCAGGGGACCGTGACAATGGCAGAAGCGTTCCCATTCACGGTAGTCTTCAGTTGCTAAACGTGGCTCATGCTCGCGCAGGTGCAAGACTTTTTGCCGGTTGCGCAGTTTCTCTCGACTCGGGCCGAGCACTTCGAAAGCCTCCGCGACTTTTTCGAGCTGGTACATATCTTCGTAGAATCCATTGTCTTATTGGTGTGGTGCTAGAAACTACCGCCGGGGT
The DNA here is from genome assembly GCF_000281045.1 of Saprolegnia diclina VS20. NCBI lineage: Eukaryota > Oomycota > Saprolegniomycetes > Saprolegniales > Saprolegniaceae > Saprolegnia > Saprolegnia diclina. The sequence continues at coordinate 74,891 of NW_008246129.1, forward strand.
TCCCCACCAAGTTTCAAGTCCCGATTCTACTCAGCGTGCGTGCGTCGTACACGTTTGAGAAAGCCGAGGCGTGCACGGTTGACGACAGCCACTTTGATCTGATCTAGTCGACTCTGGTTTTATACTGCATACGACGCACGGGATGGAGTAAACAGTGTCTCCAGGTGAAGACGCAGTAGGAACTTTCTCCTTGCAATCCAACGAGCCATCGCAATCTACACATTCTTACGACCCGTTTCTTCGATCGGCATGCCACGTTTGGTGGTGAAGAACAGAGTCCTTCAAAAGTATTCGTTGATAGAACGCAGTGTTGGCCTTCTACCAGGTTGAAGCGGTCGGTTGAATCGGTCTCAACACTTCTACAGTCAACCAGGGTGGCTCGAACCGCTGCTAGGGTGGTGGACCCGCCATACCACGAGGCACGGACGAAGACTGCAGCCGCTACATGCATCCAATGTAGAGGGATTGGGAGCAGCCTTTTTGCATCGACGCTTCAGTTTTAACGCTTTCATTTCACAAAAACGCGCGTTTAAACCCTTGCTGTGGGTTAAACATCGATATCATCGATCCCCGCGCTAGAAACGGCAGTCTTGTTGACAACCGTGCTCGAGCAATCAATGATGAGGCGGTATTTCGCACGAAATGGTTTTTACCAAGTTGCATGGACGCTTTTGGGTTAGTTTCGAGGCTCGCACAGGCAGCTCGAGTGGCTCGAGCCGCCGCTCGGGCGATGGACGAGCTAAATCACCAAGCGTGAGTCGCCACGAGTGAAGATTGTAGCTGCTGCATGCATCCAAAGTTGAGTGATCTGGGGTAACATTTTTCAATCGACGGTGTGGGAATCATTTGTGCGCCCCGGTGCGGTGGTCCGTGAAGTTGTCGGTGCGGGTTCCGAGCCAATATTGCAGACTTGGAGGGCTAAAATATTGGATAGACGGAATTTGTGGTATTAATCGAGATTAACTTTAGTTTAGGTTTTGAGCTTACGGGTCCGTTGTCGACGACGCAGCGGCAATGGCGACTTCATCGTTAGCTAGACGCTGGCGCAGTAACTCCATTTCGTGCTCCATGGCTTGGAGTTTCTTCACCATTTCATCAGCGTCAAAATCGGCGTCCTCTGTCGCTTTATCGTTCGGTACTGCCGACTCAACATGCACAGTCCCCGCCTCCTCGTGTGCGGGCACAGACTCCTCATCACCTGACGATTTTGAGGGGGCAGCGTCGTGCAGCATCGCCTTGTACGCAGCTTTGCATGCTTCGGACGCATGCTCGAGAACAAAATGGTCGCCAGGATGCAACGCGCTCACTTCGTCGGCGCACTCGTCCGGGTATGGCTTGCCGTGGTGTACCTCGTGCATTGACTCGGTACTCTCTGGCTCCTCCGGGTCCAATGTCGTGGCGACGACGTGGATCATCGAGGACTCGGTCGTCGGCTTCGCGTGCGTCACCGAAGGCATGAGTTTTTGTGCTGTGGCAGTGGGAGTCGGCGTGACCGACGTGGACTCGGCGACGTCGAGCTGCGAAGAGGTCACGGCCGAAATACCTTGATCAACCGGCAACGCTAGCTCAGAGCGTAGGTTGGGTGTCGGTGAGCTGAGCTCGACCCGAGATGGCCAGGCCACAAAGGGCACGAGGCCGACGCACACGACAAACACCGTGACGGCCAGCAATTTGAGGTGGCGAGAGCTTTGGTAGTACGACGTCGGCGTGACACTGTCGGAGAGGAGACCGCGTCCAAGCACGGACTTGTCGTCTGAGTAGCCCGAATAGTCTTCATCGTGCGACGCGGACGACCCCGTGAGCAGTGAGCGCATCTTGTTAGAGCTTCGTGGCACGTTTAGAAATACGACTGCATAAGATCTGAAGGACGGCGCCGGTTCGAAAAATTGGGTCGAAGACGCGCGAAATCGAAGGCGACGTCCATCTTCGAAATCTTCCAAAACGGCAGAACGGCACTGTGGAAAGCCAGGTGGACCTTGAACTGCAACATACGCAGAAGCTCAAGCTGGCACTGCTCTGGCGCTGCATGACGCGATGCAATGAATTCCGGTGTTCAAATCGCATCTTCAAGTTTAAACTGAAACGAGACCGATGTCGTCATGTACCGGTGAATGAATACGACAATGTGTGAGTGAGGGAAGGAATTTGTCTCCCATTCGCTGCTGCAAAACGAAAGCATCATCATCGGGCATCGACTCTATCAGATGCGGTATTGGTATGCTTACTACGCACGATCCCAACTGCCAAGCCCACCAAAATCC
>NW_008246129.1:77731-78241 GCF_000281045.1 Saprolegnia diclina VS20
GAGGAGGCAAATGAGAGAATGAAAGGACATCGTCCAAGTGGACGAAGTGCGGGGCGCTGCAACCGAACTCTTGTCGTCCGCCCGTTGCTGTTTATGCATACAAGGCCAGTCGCGTGACTGAGTTTAAACGGGCGACTAGAATACGTCTCCCTTGGTTTCAAGTACAACACACCTGAGTCTGTGTTGCGTGACCACGACTTTCTTGCGCCGTTGTCCGACCCAAAACATGTGTTTTGGATCTGGTCCACGCGGGACACTTCGGGAATATGGCCCCTGACACGTCCGCATCATGGCCTCTCTTCGCAACGACTAGTACAGAAAGCTATACCAGGCTCTCTAGTTCTACTACCTCTTGAGGACCGCAAGTCAGTGTATAATTATAATCGATCTCGATATATGAGTGCAGAAACGAAATGGACCTCATATATACTCTAGTCCTTCACAAGGCATACACGACTAGTTTTAGATTGTGTGGTGTACTGTTATGGAACTCGATAATGCTTGGGCAAA
>NW_008246129.1:81315-109472 GCF_000281045.1 Saprolegnia diclina VS20
TTTTTTCTCGTGACTAGTGTACCCAAGTTAAGTCGTGCCATCAAAGGGCAGAGCAGATAGCCCGGCGTATTGACGGTTCGCTGCAAGCTACTTGAGCCTTTGCCAACACTATTTACGTGTTCGACGCAACTCGTCGTTGCGTCGTGTATGCATCGTTCACCAAAATATTGGGAGGGATGTTCAGCATGGTTTGTGCTCTTCGTATCATCAAATGCGGTCGTAGTACCCTGATCGTGGCAGCGTAGACTGTCCTTTTGTCTGGGGTTTCAATGCCCCCACGTCGTACTGGTTTCCACTCATCGTCGGGTTGTTGTCGATGTGACCACAAAATGCCTTCCATAGAGAACCTTCCTGCGTGGCGTTGTGGGCTCGGATTGTCGTTCTGATCCGTGGGACTCGACACATTACTGCATCTGGTCTGTACGCATACACGGGCTTCCAGAGCCGTTGATAGACACAGAACTAGAGGACCATGTAGCTTCGACACAGTTCCCTTGCGCAACAATTGCATAAATAGGATCTCCAAGACGAAAGTCGTAAGTACCATAAACAAACGACATATGGCGAATCGCTATTGGTGTCAAGCCTGCAAAACTCATTGCAATCCAGCACCACAAGAACAGCACCTCGACCAGGAGATAGCAACTCGCCCAGGTTGAACTTGCCCAGGATCAGTCCCAGATGACGCACCCCAAAATAGTCTGTCGTGGGGGCAACCGTACTAGTGCTAGCTGAGGCGCACATGAGCGAGATAGGATGCGTTCGTATTCACAAACACCCGAAACCCGACAACGTTCGACGCTATGATTGTAAGTGTGCCAACTACACGGCCTGTACAGGCTGGACGACTCTGAGCGCATCCATCTTCATCCATCCAACTCCACAAGATCTCAGCGCAATGGCCGTGGGCCGCGGGCGTGCGATTGTAGTACCTTGCTCGTCTTGCACTTCATGGCCTAGGAGTCATTTCATTCTCTCATTTGCCTCCTCCAGCGCATTCCCACTCTCCGCACCATGAAGACCTTTGTCGCTGCCCTCATCGTCGCGTCTGCGTCCGCCGCGGTCCCCGACTGCTCCGTCGCCAACTTTGCCGGTCTCTTGCCCATCGCGATGGACGGCAACGGCGTCTTTGCCACGTGCAGCAAGGACATCAACGAGCCCGTCTCGGCCATGATGAACCCCAACTGGATCCCCAAGAACCTCCAGATGGTCAAGGACTTTGCCAAGTCGAGCAACTGCAAGAACTTTTACAAGACCGTCACCGACTTTATGCTCACGATCAAGCCGCCATGCATGCTGCACCAGGCGGGAGCTGACTTGTCCACAGATTACGCAGGCACGATTCCGTTCGACACGTCGATCCAAACGTGGACGGCGTACTACTCGCCGCCGACGCCCAAGCCAACCGATGCACCGACGCCTGCACCGACCGTCGCGCCGACGCCCAAGCCAACGGATGCGCCGACGCCCGCGCCTACTGTCGCTCCGACGCCCAACCCTGCGTGCTAGGTTGTCGAGCGAATCGTGTGCATTGCGCAAGGTGGGACATCGCAGTTGTGGTGTGTGTATATCCTGAATCCATTGTTTTATGTGACGTTGAGTGCGGATTTTGATGCTTTTGAGTGTAAAAGGAAGTAGTATATCAAGAAAAACATATATAGTGAGGTGGATCAGTTCGTTTTCGGTTAGGGGTGTAACAAGGTATAAATCCCACCGTCTCAGCAACAGCTGTTCAACGATCATCATTTGGGAAAGAACTTCATATGGAAGAATTTTCCCACACCTAATTTCTTCCAGTGATCCTTTTCGAGTGCTGCTACAAACAGGATTTGGCGCAGGTTGTTCCCCATGTACATTTCACGAAAACCGGATAGTAACCGGAAATTTGCACGGGCTTTCTTGCTGGCAGAGCGACGACCAAAGCAGCCATGACCTTCGACGACTGGCTGTGTAAGCGCCTGGACGAGCTTGCGATCGACGGCGAGGTACGCGTTGCTCCGGCCTCGAGAGAAAGAAGAGGTGATGATATGCACGTAGGTCTATGGCGAGTACGTGCGTGGCATCGTCGCTGACGAGGATACGGACCTCGACGAGCGTTGCCAGACAGCGGTCGACGTCCTTCGCGCTGTCGTCGAGAACGACGCAGGCCTAGCCGGCCTCGACGCGCAGATCAAAGCCAAGTGGCTGGAGCAGGAAGACGCAGCGGCGACGAAGGCTGCGCAGAGCTTGGAGCAGGCCAAACTGGAGCTCGAGGAGAAGAAGAAGGCGGAGCTCAAGCTCGTTGAAGAGAACGAGCGCAAAGAAGCCGAGAAGGCCCAAGCCCGGCAGCATATGTAAGGCGTGTTACGCTATCGCTTCTGTGGCTCATGGATATGGTAGGACGCGCGAGGAAATGCTGCAGCGTGAGAAGATCCTCAACGAGTACGGTGCAGCCGACTCGTCGTTCCTGGACGAAGACGGCAACGTGATTGTGCGCGAAACCAAGGTGCGACTTTGACGGCATCAGTATACTCATGCAGTGTTGTGGAGTGTAGAAGACTGAGGAGAGTGGTCCTGTCAACACGAACAAGACGCAGGCCAAGGAACACCAGCAAGCGATTCGCGACAAGATGAAGAAGGAGCACGACAGCAAGGTCAAGCGCGATAAGGAGCTTCTTGAAGCCGACCGTCTCCGCAAGGAAAAGGCCAAGCGGCGGACGCAGAAGAAGGAGAAGCAGCGCGGCGCTGGCTAAACAGCGTCCCCATTTTGAACCCGTTTCATTTCTCTGCCTTTTATCGTGCCTTAAAGTTGCTTTTCTAAAGCGCGTGCTCAATTCCGCTGCCGCACGCATGGCGACGTCCATGAGTGTCTCGTGCCTCATACAGTAGTGGCCTCCAAGAAACGGCCCCGGGCGTACTGCACCGTCAAGTCATACAGTTGCGAGGTCCGAGCTTCGACAGGTCCTTTTTCAATTGGAATGTCATCCAAAGCCCAGAGCAAACTCTAGTCAGTTTCCGAGGTCTCGTCTCTGGGTGCGTGCACCGACGTGAACACGCAATACCGGTATTGGGGCCTTGGAGGGAACATCGCAGTACGCTGGAACCTGATGCAAGAGCGAATTGGGCCGAGCAACGGTATCAGCCCTGAACAAAATTATACTCCTACGTGCCAGGTCGTAGCAAGAGTATATTGTACACCCTTGGTAGTATAATAGTTGTCAATCCCACTAGACTGGCATTGTCGGCCTGTCGAGTTCGTGCCATGGTCTGGCAGTCAACAGCGCCACAGCTGTATCCGGAACATCCGGATACGACGCCACGATGGCCGATGCGCAGCCGCGCCGGTCCAAGGCAACGTTCGTGCTGCTGCTGCGCGACGCGCTGGCGACCGTCGGCATCGAGTACCTCACGCCTGAGGACATCCGGCGGGCTAAGACGAGCAGCGTGAGCGCGACCGAGTTTGACGACAGCCACGCGCTCCTGGTACTTCGCCACATTGCACTTTGCAAAAGCTACATGGCATGCTCTAGTGCATTCCGTTCTGGCGCGCACTGCACGATCTCTGCCTCGTCATCCTCGCCGACTTTAGCGTGGATAGAATGGCTGTCGCAGCGCAGTCCCAAGCGCTCTTTGATGAGCCTGACGGGTTTGATGTACGTCCTTTGATATATAGCGCCCGTAGTCGCATTCGAATCAGGTCTGCGTCGAGGCCGCACGCTATTATCTCTACGAGTGGGGCTTTCTCTGCCACGAGTTCTACACGACGCAAAGTCCGTTGACGCTACCAGGCCCGATCCTCTTGGCCGCGATCGTCTTCCTCTTTGGCCAAAGTCACTTGTTTTCGCGCCAAGCGACGGCGATCGTGCGGCGGCAGCTTGGATACGACCATATTCACTTGCCTCCGTACCCCAACGTACGGTTTTCAAGCATTATGGATGGCGTCTGATCAATTGTCGGCGGTGTAGGTACCGCCATTGCATCCATCGACCGTCCGGGATGCGTTTGCGGTGGCGGCGCGACGCACCTCGCAGCGTCGCCCACCGTGCTCGGTACGCCGGCATTTCAAGAACGTACACTGAAACGAAACTACGTGTATAGACGTCGGCACCGCTGCTGCACACGGTCCACGCCACTCACTTTGCGTACGGCAAATTGCAGTCGCAACTCAAGGCACGTTACTATGAACCTTCCAAAGCCGTAGCGCACGAGGTCCACGCTTGACATCTCTCGACCACTAGGAGTGGCATGCGCTGCAAAAAGCGCACAAAACACTCCTCGCTCGGATTCGAGAGTCGCAGCTCGCCCAGCTGGGTACCGTGTTCGGAGAGTGATCTGGCTTCTCTAACTACGAACGCGTAGGCACGAGCAAAGTGTTGATGGACGATGACGGCATTGCAGCGAGTGTGCTCAGCCCATACGAGCTCTGGCTCTTACGCCACCCAGAGGAGCTGAGGCTGCACCGCATCGCGCTCGACCAACGGTACGTCTTGCTATCTCAGACGTTTGTCGCCCTACGGCTATGTATGAGGCTACAAAATTACGCGGATGAAAAGCTATTTTACCAGTGGGCGATCGCTGCCGTGACCCAAGGACTCAAGGTGCTTCCGCCGTACGACGAAGATTCTCGAAAGGTGCAGATTTGATTTTTATGCTAGCGTCGGCAAGCGTGAAGAGCCGACACCGTCTCAGGCGTTCGAGGCCGTAGTGGCGTCGGCCTCCGTGGCCAATGCTGCGTTCAAAGCCCGGCTGCCATCGTACAAAACCGTGTGCTTGCACTGGAAAAGCAGTGTCTCGGCCAAGGAAAAAGCCAAATACAAAGCTAAGATCGAGGCAGCCACTGCTAAAATGACGGACGAGCTGCCAGTGCTGAGCCTCCTCTTCACGCCCATCAAGCCCAAGCCGATCCAAGCTGCTTGCGCTCTTCGATCAGAGCCCCATTCACCTTACAAGCTCCAGACAGACGTACCAAAGCGATACCTGCAAGGCGAAGTGCAGCGACTTGTATCCTTGCTGGAGAAAAAGTGGCGCGTCCAGCTGGTCTAATCTAATAACGAGCGCCCAGAGATCATGCAACGAATGGTAAACCGTGGGCAAATTGTCGCTCGAAACGTCTCCGCCATCGCGCTGCATCGATGTGTCTGGTGCTGTCTCTCGCGGTCGCTCGAATGATCTCCAGAATGATATGTGCTCATCTTCCCCAGAGCCGGCGCTACGAGTTGTATCACGTCGCCCGTGCAACACGTCTTGTGCGGTGTATCGCTGTGGGGGCGAAATTTCTGTGGTCACCATGAAGCGCGAGATTTTAATATTCAATCTGGCGTGGCTGGCTAGTGCATACTAGTATGTACTAGTAACACCGTACAGTAAAGTATGGTGTGGTATGCCTTCGCCTCGAAGCCCTGCAACTAGGCGCTGCACTTCACCAAGGGTCCATAGTTCACCCATACAAATATGAACCTAGCAATCTCGAATATCCTGCCAAGGGTGAATAAAAATCTTTTATTTATTGAGCCTTGATCCTTCGCTACCAGTATCTCAAACATCAAGTCAATGACGACAGCTTCCAACGTGAACATTTCCATGGGTCAATAATAAAGACATTTCTCAGATCGTTCGAGGTCCTCCATCTTGCCCTTTGTGTCGGTGGCCCAGTCGTTATACATCAACCAGACGACCGTTCAAGGTCTAACGCGATTGAGGAGGTCGATGATGCTGCAAGATCTTATTGACCCGTGGCTTGCCACCGTCGCGGGCTCGTGGTGGGAGCTTCTCGACATCGCGAACCGTCTCTTCGTGTCAATGAACCGAGGATGAAATCGCCGGTGTCGGATCGTTGGCGTCGGTCGTCATAGCCTCGTGGCCAAAGCGCTGGCGTCAGTGGGCGGCCTGTAGCACAGCGGTATAGTACGGTACACGTGACCGCAGCCTCGGGCGCGCCGTCATTGATTGGCTTGACCTGTGCATAGGAGGGTCGCCGTTACATTTGGTCGTTCTATGCGCATACAAAGATCAAGCTTGGCGGAGGCAGGATTTGGGTTGACGGCAGTTTGCCATTTTTGCCAGCAATGAGCACGACGAGCAGCAGCAGCAACGCCTCGTTCGTGGGCAAGCCCGACGGCAAGGTGGCGGCGCCCAAGCAAAAGGTACGCATGCTGCAGATGCAATGGCTCATGGCGGCCATGCCAGATCCGCGGGTCGCCACCGACGTCGGCGCCCGAGCTCTCGCAGCTCGGCACCAAGGCCGGGTTTCTGCGCAAGGAGGCCGACAACGAGAAGGGCCATTGGACGCCCTACTACTTTGTCGTCAAGCCCTCGACGTTCTTGTACTATTATCGCACGCCGACAGACGAGTACCCACGTGGCGTTATCGACCTCGAGTATATGACGGACGTGCGACTTAACTCGCAGTGCATCAAGCGCAGCATTGGTGGCTCGGCCCACAGCTTCCGCGTCGCTGCTGACGTCAAGACGACGGAGCAGAAGAAGATTCGACCGCTGTACCTCGACATTGCGCCCGAAGACGCCGTATGTAGTCCTGCTGTCGACACACCTCATGGACCGAGGCGTGTAGGCCGACGAGATTGCAGGCGAGACGCCTGCACAACGCCAGGCGCGCATGGAGGCCCACGCCATTGAGTGGATGAAGGCGCTGCAGGGTCACCGGTACAAGACGATCGACTCGGAGAAAGAAGACCTCCAAGAGGAAGTCCGGACGCTCAAGGACAAGTGCGAGAAGACGCAGGAAGCCATTGTGCGCCTCACGGAACAGCTTGACCACATTACGCGCCGCTCCAAGTACGTTGTGAAGGAAGCGATGGCGGCGACACAGGCTGCTTGCGGCGCGTTGGCCGAGCCCGAGTCGTACGAGGCGCTCGCGCCTTCCCTTGATGCCCTTGGCTCAATCGCCAAACTCGCGTCGCTCGTCGAAGAGCTTGCAACGCACGTGCACGCCCGCAACGACGCTGTCAAAGTGCTCCAAGCGGAGATCGAGGTGCGCCAAGATGCAATCGGCGGTAAACTTAGCATGCGGTAGGATGAGCGCGAGAAGAACACGCCTGTCCCAAGCTCGCCCATGGACGACGATGACGAGCCCGCGGATGAACTCAACCACGAAATCCTCGAACAAGTCCTCGACGACTCGCAAGGCACGATCAGCAGCAAGCAGTTTTCGGCCATGCGCAACAAGTACGTGTACCCGAGATGCCTGCTAAATCTCAAAATTGCGCGCGTTTAGGGGCCGCGGTTTCTCGAGTAATGCGTCGTCGACGCAGATGCTCAGCGCGGCGGGTTCGGCCTTTAACCTCGGCTTCAGCAAAGCCAAGGCAGTCACGAGCCGCCTCGCGATTGGCTCGAAGCTCAAGCGCCAGCTCACGACGGCCCCACAGACGCCGACGAAAGCGGCTGCCAACCTTCCGAAAGGCTGGATCGCCCGCGAGAGCTCGTCGACGCCGGGCACGTTTTATTATGTAAACGAGACGACGGGCGAGACGTCGTGGGACGTGCCCGTCGCGCTGGGATCGCCCACGGTGCCCGAAGGCGACGAAGACAACAATGACGACGACACGATGGCCTCGGAGCCGCTCGATGGTGACAACAATGGCGATAACAAGACCAAGTGGAAGCTCAACAAGCCCGCGTTCTCGCGCACGTTTTCGCTCAAGCCCAATGCGGACGGCGCCGTCAAGGAGATCGACCGTTCGCACCACCAGTTTTAGCAGCGCGATCGGTGCGGGATGTGTAGTTATGGCACACGTAGTGATGTATAAATCCCACCGTTCACGTTGCGCCTCTGTCCTTGCCTCCTAATCTGTGGCTCGACTGAGCTATGACCTCACCGGTTATCAGGCACGGTGGCGCCATTGCATGCGTACGGCAGCGTACGTTGGCAGCTAGGATATGGTCGCCACGCAGGCCACGTTGGAGACGGTTGGGCTAGCGCCATTGTCGACGCTGCGGCGGACGCTATAAGCCTGCTGCGCAAGCGAGAACCGTGGTAGGCGGAGCTAGGACACACAAAGCATGCATGTATAGAATCACGGGACGTGCTATACACGGTTGTTTACGTAGCGGCGCGGCCTGCGGCTTTACTCTTCTTGCGTGGCCGGGAGGTGGCTGTAGGTCGTCTTGTGCTTGGTGGCGAACGAGGCCATGGGCACGATGAGGAGGCCGAGCACGCCGACGAGGACGCCCGTGCGCGTCTTCCAGTTCTTCGGCTCGTTCCACCAGCCACCGGCCGGCGACCACGTGTGCTTGGGGTACGGAAACTTGCTCACGGCGCCCATGTTGGTCTCACAAATTGACTTTCCGTGGCCACAATGCTTTGCCGCGACCTCCCAAACCACATATATTCGTATATTGATCGTGACAGGTGTATCCGGAAATGAACCGATTTCACCTGTGCTTGTTTGTCCTTGGTAGCATCCGCGCAGAGAATAGCACGGTACGAACCTGACCGAGATGTGCTTATAGTAGCGACGTTGACGGAGCTCGGTGGACGCCGCTGGATCCCTCGAATCCAAGAATCGAAAGAATCTGGGCAAAATATCTCGAAAGCACATTTCTTGTATCAATTTATAGTTATTATTCATTATGAGAGGTTAATATCATGACAGTATCGCTCGAGCACGAATGCGATGCTGCCTCTTGGCAAAGCATGGTACTTGTGAGAGCTACGTTACATGGCGGAATAGCTTGAGGTGTCGAGTCGGTTGCTGCCTGCTGCAGGCACGTCGGTCCTGTGCGGTTATATTACCTCTAGGAGTGCATGCCAGTGACATTAAATGGCAGAGGTCTTTGCCCGTTCACCGCAAACCATCAATGGGATTATCCGGTCATTCGGATAACGGCCGACAAGAATTCATTTGTTCAACATGCTCTTCACGGCCAACAAGTCGCTCATCGCTTGCGCGTATGGCCAAGCCATCTTCATCTACAAGTACGTTCCTCATCTACCGGGCCATCGCATGACACTCATGGCGCTTTCGTCTCTGTAGCGGTGCGTCGTCCTTCCTTCTCTCGACGACGTCGCAGGTCGTGGCCATCGCCTTGAACGCCGAGGCGACGCTGCTCTCTGTCGTCACGCAGGACAAGAAGCTCACGGTGTACGAGATGAACTCGACGCGCGGCGAAGTTGTATCGACGCGCGAAGTGCCGCGTAACACGACGAGCATGGTCGCGGCGACATACGGCGGCAAGGAAGCTGTCCTTGTGGGCGGCAACGCCGGCGAGGTCAACGCGTACCCGCTGCCGGACGTCACGGCAGGCGAGAAGAGCCTTCTTCAGCACACGACGTCGATCATCACGGACGTCGCGATGAGCATCGACGGCAAGTACCTCCTCACGGCGGACCGCGACGAGAAGGTCCGCGTCTCGCACTTTCCGGCGACGACGCTCGTGCAGAACTACTGCTTGGGCCACCGCCAATGCGTGCGCAAGATTGCGACGTGCACCGTGACGCCGTCGCTCTTTGTACGTGCTTTCATGGATATGGATGTAGCTGCAACAAGTGGCATACCTCTGTAGGTCTCGGTCGGCCTCGATGACGCGCTGCACCTCTGGGACATTGAGACGGGTGCGCTCCTCGATGCCTTTGCGCTCGAGACGTCCGACACGAAGCACTGCGGTCTCTCGGTGTGCCCGCTCACGAACCGCATCGCGCTCGTCCGCAACACCGACATGGCCGTGCGCTTCTTTAGCATCAACGCGGACAAGAAGATCATTGCGTTGCCGTTGACGCTTCCCGAGTAAGCTTTCTTTTGCTGCCGTATTTCTTCGAGTCTCATGCGGCACATAGAGCGAGCCAGCCCACGAACGTCGTCTTCAACGAGAGCGGCCATGTGCTCGTCGGCTACAAGGCGGCGCCGTTTTTGCAGCAGTTTGACATTGCCGGCGAGTCGCCCGCGCTCAAGTCGATTGCTGGTGTCGATGCGTTCGCTACAATCGCTGAGACGACCGTCCTTGGTACGACTACCATGCTCATCGGTCTCCAAGCCCATCGTATGTCTGCTAGGCGATGTGGACGAGGAAGATGGCGACTCGGACGACGGCGAGCTGCGCAAGAAGAAGCTCAAGCCTTCCCACTGGAAGAGCAAGATGCCGGGCCATAAGGGCAAGGAGATGACGACTGAATAGAGTGCTGTATTGACCTTGTACCTCGTTGCACGATGGAGGTGCAGGTGCAGGATTACTCCAGCCGCCTCGGAAGCAAGGGACGTCCCTTCCTCATTAGTCCTGTGGTTGGACTGACGAGAGGCGCCTGCCACCCACCAATCACAGGGCGGGTGCACGCTCGAGTTGGCCAATTAAAAAATCGCAATATTTTTATCCAATCCAAAGCGGCGGATTGCTCGTAGCGATCTTGAATCATTTTCGAATTTCACACGTGATGGCCAACCGCACGATGAGCCGCGACCTGAGCACGCCGACGCCGTACGAGCGTGGTGTCCGCGACGGCGCCCTGGCGGGCATCGGCCTCAGCATCGGCGTCTCGCTCCTCACGGCCGTGGGCACGGGCGCCGCCGTTGCGCTCTGGAAGTACGTCAAGAAGCAGCGCAACCTCTACGACGCTGACGAGCTCATTGCCAAGCGCCGTTCGATCTTCCCGCGGGACTATGACACGTCGCGCGTTGTGCCCGAGAGCGTCTTGATGAAGATGCTTGAGAGCGCCAACTGGGCGCCGACGCATGGCAAGACTGAGCCGTGGCGCTTTGTCGTGTTTGCTGGCGACGCCCGTCGTCGCCTCGGCGAGAAGGACGCGGCCATCTACAAGGCCAAGACGCCCGAAGACAAGTTCTTTCCCAAGAAATTTACCAACAAGCTCCAGAGCAAGCTCGACTCGTCGTATGTGATTGCGATCGTCATGAAGCGCCAGGAGAGCAAAAAGATCCCGGAGATTGAAGAGATCGAGGCTGTTGCGTGCGCCGTCCAGAACTTGCACTTGTCGGCGACGGCCCACGGTGTCGGTGGCTACTGGAGCTCGGGTGGCTCGTTCGACGACGAAATGAAGGCCTTCCTTGGCCTTGGCGCCGAAGACATTTGCCTCGGCCTTTTCTATGTCGGGTACCCCAAGCCGGGCTTCGTCCACCCCAAGGGCGCCCGCCGCCCCATCCAGGACAAGGTCACGTTCGTTCGCGAGTAGACGTGGTCGCACGGTAGATGTTAAGGATATGTAACAAGACAATAGTCGACTAGACCAAACGACTCTGGGCGATACAACGAGCTGCATCTGGCTGGTGCTACTGTATGAAGGCCCTCCACGACAGACTCTAGTGTGTCCTGCGCATGCTACTACAGCTGTAGCTGGTATATCTACACTGTACGTGACGTTGTTGCGGTGGCTTCGAATGGCTCGGAGGACTTGCACCAAAGGAAACGAGAAGCCTTTGCTGGCGCCAAGGCAGGAGGGGCACTGGCCATCGAAGGTTGAACCAGCAGCGCTCGCTTGAACTTGGTCGGAAGCGCAAGAGCCCAAGATGAGGTATATAGGATATGTATTACAAGAGAGCGTGGCCTTAGATGTTGCCGATGCCCACGCCTTCCATGTGGCTGCCTGCGTGCAGACCAATGTCGTCAACGGCGTCGTCAAGGACGTTCGACTTCTTCTTGGACGACGACGACTTGGCGCTCGTCTTCTTGAGCTCCTTGGGCGCTTTGAACGCGATGCCCATGGCCTTGCAGAGCGCGGCCGCTTCGTCGGCCTCGAGCACACCGTACTCGATGCACCACTTCTTGGCCATCTTACTCTCGGGGTTCTGGCGCAGGAGGCTCTCGTAGAAGACGCGGTCCGCAAAGCCCGGCGACGGCGTCGGGTGCTTCTGCCCCGGCTTCCGGTTCGCTTCCAGCTCCTTCGACCACTCCTCCTCGTCCATCGTCGTTGTGGTTGTGGCAGCGTCGAAGACGTACGGATACGTTGCAACCCGTATCCGGATGGTCGAACCGTCGCGGTGGAATCGGCGGTGTCATGGGCTCTTCAACTTGAGTTTCAGCAATGCGACGACAGGAGCTCGTCTACGCTATGCGTACTACCGAGAGAGCAACCAACGATAGCGATAGCACGACTCGGGCGCTGGCACTCACCACCAACCTCAATTATCTACTCCTACAACGAGCTGCACATTGCTTTGACCCGAGTCCGTTGAGATGGTCATGACCTAGTCGAAGTTGTCGGTAGTAGGTGGTGGTACAAAGATGTGGAGTCGTGTATTAGGTGTATTTTGACCTCCAATAGCCTTGCCGATACCACAGGCTGCGCTGGTCGGCCGTGTCGATCACCGGTATCCACTCACTCGATGATCGTTGCAAGCCCACGTCTTCCATGGACCGTATGAGTCGCTGCTTCTCTTCGAGGAGGTGAGCGCCAGAGGGTGCTGTCTCTGGCAGCGGGGTCTCTGGTGCAGGCTTGTAGTCGCTCACGTAACTGGATCGTGGAGCCGGCGGCGGTGTCGTCGACGCTTCAAAAAGCTGTTGGAACTGGGCGTGAAGGACGCCAAGCTGGTGTTGCAGGTGTGATGAGAGCTGCGGATCCGTCGCCACATTGGTGGGTGCCGGCGATACGACCTGCGGAGGCGGTGGGAACGTTCCGTGCAGCGGTCGCTGCGTCAGGTAGACTCGAATCGTATGCAGCTGTTCCTAGGTCCTTCATTGTGCGCAAGTGTCGGTTGATTCCTCCCACGAATATACCATGAGGTGTTTGTTGTTGTCTTCGAGACGCGAGATTTCCTTGGTGAGAAAGTCCTTCTCGGACGCAAACGTTTGTATCTGGCGCTCGAGGTCGCGCTTCGCTTCGTGCCAATGCGCTTCCCGCGTCGTTGTTTGCTGGCGCTCTTGTAGCCAGCTGTCTTGGTACTCGGCCTTGATCTTCTCGACCATGTCGTCGCACCGCTTCTTCCACTCGTCGCTCGCGCTAGCTCCACAGCTGTAAGAATGCAACGCAAAACAGCATCATAGTGTACCGCTGCGTGGCGGCGGCAGCAAGCTGCGGGATCTGTGCCGTCCACTGCTTCTTGGCGTTGTCCGCTTCCGCGGCCCAGAGACGCTCGGCCTGGGTTTTGACCGACACTTCGTTGGCCAGCGCCCGCTCAAGCTCGATAATCTTTTGCTCGAGCAGCTTGGTTTGGCCCCGAAGTTCGTTGATCAAATGGTGGTTCTCGCCTTCAATGTTGCGGGCCTTCGCACGACCAAGCTCTTCCTTACTAAACAAGGTATCGATGAGTATATCCAAAACACATACATTCGTACATTTCCAAGAGCTCCGTGTCCCGCTGCTCGACGCGGCTCACTTCTTTGAGGCGCCACTTTTCCGCTGTCGAAAACTTTTCTTCGGCGCGCGAAATGTCATATTCGAGCCTACCAATGGTTGATCATCATCGAATACAAGGCCAAAGACAATATTGTCACGGGACACAGTACAAGAAAGGTGCATATGGAATGCCTACCGTGCATTTTGGCTCTCAAGCTCTCGGATGCGGTATAAATACTTGTCGAGGTCGGTCCGGTGCTACGCCAGTATTTTGAAATCGGACAATGCATCGATCGACTGTACCTCGGCTCGAAGCGTCTGAATCTGGGCGTCCATGGCTCCAATTTTTTTTTCAATGCTGACTTTTTCACCCGCGAGCATCTCGAACCGCTGCTTTTCCATAAACTCCTTGCGCGCGTACTCCTCGATTTGCACTAGAGCATGCCATGAGTCACCAGTCTCTGGAGGTGTAGGCAGTGCAACCTTTGTATTGCATGAGCTGCGAAGTGTCCACCGACTGCGCTTGCTTCAGGTTCCGAAGCTCAAACTCCAAATTTGCTTTTTGATCCCGAACACGGCCCAGGTCCAGATTGAGGCTTTCGTTGTCCTTCTTTAATGCTTGGACTTCGCCAAACTGGCCCAGGGCGCGCTCCTTCTCGCGCCGCATCTAGGCACAAGAGGCATGCTTAAGCCGCGACCAAACAAGGGCACGCACCTCGTTGAGAGCGTCGTTGGCGACCGAGAGCGCATGGGCGTGGGCCTCCTTCTCTGCTTTTGCAGCGACCCCAAGCGTCTCCAAATCGCGCTGGACGGCTTGCAGTCGGTCTTGCCTACACATATTATGTCGCACGCACATCTTGCATCCTGTTTGTACCAGGATTTCA
Source organism: Saprolegnia diclina VS20 (assembly GCF_000281045.1). NCBI lineage: Eukaryota > Oomycota > Saprolegniomycetes > Saprolegniales > Saprolegniaceae > Saprolegnia > Saprolegnia diclina. Next base: position 95,416 of record NW_008246129.1, read on the forward strand.
CACTCTGTTCCAAAAGCCGCTTTTCGTCCGCGAACGCCATTGTTGCCGAGCGTTCCTTGTCTTCGAGTCGGCGCACATGTAGAGCCTGTTGCAGACCGTGACAATCAGCTTTTCAAGCCTGGAAGTTGCCATCACCAGCTCGTCGCCGTGCGCAGTGGCAGTGCGCCATTTGTCCTTGGTGTCTTGAAGCTGACGCTCCACGTCTTGCAGCTGCTGCGACATGTCATCGGTCGCTTTCGCCTGGAGCTTGAGCTTGGCCTCGAGCTGACTCGTTTGTGCGTCGAGCTGGTCGCGCTGCGAGGCTTGTGCGGCGTCCGCTTCGCTGCATTTCTTTTGTGCAAGCGCCAGTGCTGCTATAGTCTCGGCGTGGACAGCATTCTACACCTTAGCATGAGCGATGGCGTTGCAACAGAATGTTCGCATACGAGGTCCTCGACAACTTTGGCGTGATCCTTGGCTGTTTTGAGGGCGTCGTCTTCGAGCTCCGAAATGCGCTTCTTGAGCTTCTCAAGCTCGCCAGTCGAGTGCTGGAGTGTAATGTTGGTTGCTTGGCGCAGCAAGAGCTGCTCCTGCAGCGCTTCCACCTAACCGTTCGGTTGAATCTTGCTTTATGCAAAGCACGCCAATACTTCGATTGCATGCTCCTTCTTGAGCGCTGCGAGCGAGTCCTCGCGCTTTTGGATGGCGCGACTGTGCTCGTCTTTGGCTGTTTCGAGCTGCGCTTGCGCCTCGGCTATTTCTTTGGTCTTGGCGTCCACGTCAGCGCGAAGCCCGTCGAGGGCACGGGACGCGTCCGGATCGCCCTTTGTTGTCTGCGCCTCGAGCGCTGCGACCTTGGTTTTGAGCTCGTTGATCTTCATGCGCAGGTAGTTGGCTTCTTTTGCTTCCGTCTCGGCGGCCTCCTTTCCCCGACGCAGCGTCTCGTTCTCTTGGTTGAGTTTGTCACGCGTGGTCTTGGCTTGCTTCTCAGCCGTCTCATGGCTCTTTTTGAGCTGGGCGATCTCGGCGCGAAGGGTTTCGATCTGTTTCTCGGCCTCCTTGTTGGTACTCGTAGGTACGGTGCTGCCCATTGTCTTGATCGCTGTCGTTGCCGTCGTTGTCACTGTCGGTGCCATGGGCGTCGAGAGCAGTGGCGTCGGCGTCGGCACCGCTTTCGACACTACCGTGTGCTCCTCTGTCTTTTTGATGGATGACACGATGCTAAAACTTTTGGGCATCGGCGTTGGCGACGGCTAATGCGATATAAACACTCGTTGACAGGCAGATGTACATACCACATCAAAGTCGTCTTCGTCGTCGAGAAGCCACGCCTTCGAGTCTTTCCCAAAGGCCGATCCGGCGCTCGTGACCGGCGCTGGCTTGTTGGAAGTGATGTCTTCGATCGTGTCGACCATGTCGAATTCATGCACCGACGTCTGGCGCCGGCCGAGATCCTTCTTGGGCGCGCTATTGAATGCGAGCTTCTTGGCGTCCTCTTCCTTCTTCTTCGCAATCATCTCCTTGTAGTGGCCGTCCATCGGGTGCTCCCAAATGCTCTCTTCACTGTTGACGTTGAAGTAGTAGATCGTGCCATCGTCCGTCTCGCCTACGACAGACTTGAACGAAGTCCATCGCCACAACCACAGAAAAACCTTGCTCCCAGTCGTCAGGTAGCGGCGCTGTTAGCGCCTCCTCCACGATCCAGAGATATTGTGCTTCTTGGATCGGGTCGAGTCCCAGCGTCCGCGCATGTTCGTGCAGCGCCTCCTTGTACTCGGGGCTCGACTTGTCCATGGCCCCGCAGTAGCCGCCTATTCATAGGCGACCGTTTCCTCACCACCGTCGAATGCATTGATGATAGCAATCCTATGTTGTCCGTCGCTTGTGTAGTTACATTCTTCCATCGTGAAGTTGGAGCTACCAAGACGCTCGACGCCTTCGTGCGACCTCTCCCCCAAGTAGTCTCGTGCCCGAGCACGCATTTCATACCTTCGACGATACAAAGCTTCGGCCGTGACTGCACGTTACCGACAACCCGACAAACGTGCAGTGCATGTGGCTGCAATAGTGACAAGCAAAAGTCACCAGTACTCAGCGACTCGATGAAACGTGGGGTTCATGCGCGCAGCGTGCTCGGCGACAACAAGGCTCCATCCCGAGCTCAACGCACGAATGATGATTGCAGTTGTCTCTTGGCTTCCAAGTCAAGAAATACGAGGTCAACGGTATCGGTTACACTTGTTTTCTGGGTGGCGGAACATGCTCCCATGCCTCGCACCTGCCCCCAAAGCTCTGGAATCTCGCGCGCCATCGCTTGCGCACACGGACGCTCATATCGACAACGAAGTCGCTCGCTTGCGCAGCTTGCATATCGCCGACGTTCCGCGCATGAGCGATCTTAGCGTCTTCCGCGTTCGCCGCGACGCCCTTGGTACGCCTTGTACGATAGAGAAGGCACTATTCACCGGCGGTCTAGATGTCAGTGCAACGGGCCGCTCGACGCTCTATACATTGCAGAAAGCTCGACTCGAGATGGAGCGACGCCGACCTGCTTCGTTTGCTTTTGCTTTGCCGCCCTCCGCCCTGGAGCCGTCGCCTCGTCCATCCCCACGCTTTGTGGCACCCGTCGTCGCATCACCGCGAGCTTCCGTGCAGGCTGAGCCACGAGCACCGATGCCAACTCAAGAGAGTCACGGCATCAACACCAGTCCTCGAAGGCAGCACTATCACGTGACGTACCGCGCGAATGCATTGCAAGCTCCAGAGAGCGTCTGCACGCACAACGACGCGGCGCATAGTAACAACGACACGGAACGGCAACGACCGCGGCGAAGACGACATGTCAAGTCAACGCGACAGCCGCAGTTGTCGTGCCCGCTGCCAATCAACCCGATCGACCCGCGGGACCGACTACTGCAGCTCCACGACATTTCCGAGTTTGACTTGCGCGTGTGCCACTCGCCGCGGGCCGTGACCGCGTACCACGGCCACCTGAGCGACTACAACCTCGAGGAGCTCATGGCCAAAACGGGATTCACGCGGCTCGAGCTCTATACGCTCTGGAGCCGCTTCAAGGCGCTCTGTTCGCTCTCGCGGTCGCCCGCCGGCGTCGACCAAGCCACGTTTCGGCGCGCCGTGCCGCTGCTGTCCGTGGAGGACGAGATGTTTGTGGACCGCGTCTTTGCCATCTTGGATGACGATTACTCGGGCGTCATCGAGTGGCGCGAGTTCATTCGCGCCATGTCAGCGCTCGAGAAGGGCGACTTGCGCGCGCGGATCGTGTTTTTGTTTGAAGTTTACGATCTAAACGGCGACGAAAAGCTCAGTCGCGACGAACTCATGGCGTTCTTCATATCGGGCCTCATGGTTTCGTCCGACGACAAGAACGTGCAGGACATGGCGCAGCACTTTGCCGACGAAATCCTCTTGGCGCTGGGCGTCACGCCGGCTGAAGGCGCGACCATTTCGATCCCGGAGGTCGCGGCGTTCATCGAGAAGGCCGAAATGGAAGACATCTACTCGATCTTTGGCCGCACGATGCTCAACGAGCTCGACAAGCAAACGCCCAAGCCGGACGCGGACCTCGCATTGGTCAACGAGACGCTCGAGACGACCTCGATTGTGTACCGCATGTCGCACACGATGCGCATGGACAACGTTTGACCATTCTAACGTTAACGTTACCAGTACAGCTCGAAATTGTGCGCGAAGCCAACCTCGAGAGATTTGGTCCATAACTCAATGCAATTGTAGTACTTGGACAAAAGAGGGCGCGATGGGAGCTGACAGAACGGAACGGACAGTGCGAGCTGGTTGTCAACATTTGGTGCTCGCAAAGAGGTACCCCGGGCGTCCAGGAGAAGTGAAATGGTCAGATACACTGGTTCCCACCGTTTTGGCTCTATGTTCGGCCAAATTCAGCTCATTTGCATTGGCGTCCTTGTTCATTTTGTCCATTGTCACCGCCTTTGAATACGTTCGAGTATCACGGCTGATTCTTATGCTTTCGAAAGCAGCCGTGGACGCGCCATGGTTGCGTCCGAAGTACGCTGATATCATCAGCTATCACCTCAATGGTGGCGAATTCAGGCAGCTAGGTCTTCTAGTAACGTTAGTCGACGACAGCAAATAAAACCGCTGGAGCTCCGCGTTGATCAGGCAGCCCTGGTCTCGACAACCCCCGTTCGCCAAAACACCGGAACCTCGTTGCGGGATCCCTGCCATTCCCAATTAAAAGTCGCAGTCCACACCAACTCTGGTGCCAGTACGCGGTATCCGGGGTACTTTCATTTATCATGAGAAATTCCTCCACAAAAAAAGAATACGACTTGGGTGCCAAGACTGTACTCAGGAATGACTCATCGTGATCATATAACACAATCCGCTGATCGGGCGTCGATTACTTGCCGCGCCTCCTAGAAGCCGTTGGAGAAGCATGGCTACTTGACGATATGTACTGTAGATGTCCACGACTACACGCCCACGATCGTAATATGTGGTCACCCAAGACTCCAAGCCAGGCAAGGCCAGCGGTGGTCGGACAGGCCGTGTGGCCAGATGCCGTCGTAGCTACCAAGAGAAGGGCGGCAATATCTGGCCCGTTGCAAGGGGACGCGACGACACAGGTGACGCAAGCGACCGCGTGGCTGCTTCAAAGGTGACGTCGACACACACCAGACAAGGGCTACATTGCGAGAGCAGCTAGCACCAAGCGTGGTCCTTGCCGTCGCGCGACGGTCCTCGTCGGTTGGTGCTCGCCGTAAACGAGACAGGCGACCGCTTCACGCAGACGGCACGAGCTTCAACTTGAATATCAGCGCTGCTTGCAGCCAATTGCCGTTTTTTGCGCGAGATTCGCTTTTTGATTGGACGATAGGAAGGTATTTTATCCAATCGTATGGCGGTTCCGAGATCTTTCCCTGAACAAACGAACCCATGTCACACTCGCAGAATTCAACCGTCGATGACGAGCTACGGCAGCATCGCCCTCAACGCGCCGGACGCCGTCGACACCACGCGCAGCCAGCGCCAGCGGCTCGCGGTCGCCGCCACCGGCCTCGTCGCGCTCACAGCTGCGGGCGCGCTGGTCGCATGGAGCCTCGCGCCGACGCCAGCGGCCTGGGACGTCGTCGTCGTTGGTGGCGGGCCCGCCGGCCTCGTCGCCGCCGAGTACTTGTCACGCGACCCTAGCATCTCAGTGCTGCTCCTTGAAGCCGGCGGTCCCAGCCTCCAGGTATCCACTACTTCTCTTAATGCATGGCTCAGCGTGATGGTGCGGTAGTGCACAGGGGGTACCATGGTGCCCGAGTACGCTGCTTCGACGGGCTGGACGCTCTTTGACATCCCCGGTGCGTCGACCCGTCTTTTGCGTGCGAATTACATTGGTGCTCAGCTACACGTAGGCGAGTACGCGCATGTAGCGTTCGGCTTGCCAAAGTCGGTGACCGACGTCTGGCGCATCGACGAGCTGTCCTCGCCGCAGAACCACCTAGCCAAGATCCTTGGCGGCTCGTCGTCCATCAACGCAGCGTTGTACTTTCGCACACCCGACAACTACGTCGACGAGATCGACTGGCCCGTGTCGGCGACGACCGTCCGCAACGGGTATTATACTTCCTCCCCGTATCCTTTCCACGGTTCAACGATGAGCTAGCTTTGCAGCGATCGAGCGCTTCTTTGGATGGACAGACACGCCGTCAATGGACGGACGCCGGTACGCCCAAGGCGTCTACAACACGCTCGCGTCGGCCTTGCAGCTGGCCAACTATTCGGAGCACGATCTGAACCATGACACGAATGCAAAGCACCGCGTCTTTGGACATCCTCCCTTTACGGTCAAGGACGGGTCCGTCTCGCTCGCTGAGTTTGGGCTCCTAACAAAGTACGTAGACTGCGGGACTCGCCCGCCAAGACCTTTCTCGGAGCGATGGCCCACCGACCAAACTTTGCGCTGCGACTTGGCGCACGCGTCGAGCAAATCGTGCATGCCAACGGCAAGGCCACCCACGTGCTCTACAAGGAAGACGCTGCCAATGCGGCATCCGTACACGATCTTTCGGCTGCAAAATACCATTTGTAATCTATGGGTAGGTGATGCATGAAGCCATCCTCAGTGCTCGCGGCGCCGTCCTCGTGGCCACGGGCGCGCTCTTGTCGCCGCGTTTGCTCCTGCAATCGGGCATCGGCCCCCTCAGCCAACGCGACCTCGTGCGCATTTTCGTTCCTGTGAATGAGAGGGTGACGCAGCAAACATAGGTCACGAAGCGTCCGCTGCCGTCGCCGCTTCGAGCGGACGCGTGGCTGCAGAACGAGAACGTGGGCGCCCACATCTTTGACGCGCACCAAGTGGCTCTGACGTTCCGCACAGCCAACGTCTCGAATAGCTCGGGCTTTGGCTTTGACTACATGCGCCCGTCGCCCTCCGTTTTGGACCAGTTTGTAAAGACGCGGTCGGGCCCCATGGCGAGCGCCAACCCTGTGCTCATTGCGTACGAGACGGTCGCCGATGCCTTCTCGGGCCACAGCTTCCAGTTTCAGCTCTCGGTCTTCCCGCACGTTATGCCCAACCTGGAGTTATCGCCGCCCGCGAACGACCAGGAAATGGACTGGACCATTTGCTTTACGCTCAACAACCCGCTCTCGCGGGACCGCGCGGGGTTCTTTCCCAACGGAAGTTACTCGGGAGCGATGGCGGGGCACCTCTACTGGTCGCACCCGGCCGACGCGCGCATGATGGCAACGTTCATCCAGAGCACCATCGACCAGATTGCGGCATACTCCAAGCAGGCGACCGTCCCCGTCTTTCCAGCGCCTTCGGTATCCCAGAGTTGGTGCTGGCGGAAGAGTCACGTCGTGTATGTAGGCGCTGCAGTGGGCGACGTGGGCGACCAATCGAACGTCGTGGATTGTGCAGCACACGCTTATCACAGATCACTTTGGCGGCGCTTGCATCGTTGCGTCCAACCGCAGCAACGACCGGTGTGCGGACGAGACCTTCCGCGTGCTCGGCACATCCAACGTGTTTGTGGGCGACGGCAGCGTCGTCAAGAGCGGCAACGTCAACCCGTATGGCTTTGTCATGTACACGGGGTACGAGGCCGCCACGCACGTCGACGCTTATCTGCGCGCGTGACCAACTAGACTTTGCATTTGAAATATAAATTTACGTGTATATACCAACGATTTAGATTGTTCTGACCGCGCGTTCGACGAAGGGTAGTAGGGTTTACGGCTTGTAGCACTCACGACCCTCCAGTCGAGTTGATGTGATGGAAGGGCGCGTGCCTAGCTCTTTTCTCCACGCTGCATGACTGTTCCAACGCCGCACATGCAGCTCGAGTAGGAAACAAAGAGGCCGGAAAGGAATACACGTTGCGAGAACGTTAAGTTGCTTCGAGGTCGGACTCGGAGAGCTACCGACACCCCATTTTTGGTCACGCCACGTGACAAGAGCTATCTGTACCTGCAGCGTGCGGGCGATGGCCTCGGAAAAATTGAAGCGGGTGCGCGCCGGAGGCTTCCCGCGAACACGCGCGCCCGCTTGTTTCCTCTGATCGCTTTATCAGTGCCGAGTGACCGTGACATATGCGGAAGCGCACCACTTGGTTGACTTTGATGGGACTCGTGGAGGCGATCGGGAGAGTCACGGGCGGCGACGGAGACCCGAGTGGTTTCTACGTTTCTGTGACGCCAAGTTCAGTAAGCACTCGCACCAATGGCTTGAGGGGAGAAAGCGGCAAGGGTGGCAACGATGTCGACTCGGTGGGTCTACGCACCGGCACGGACATCCTTTGGCTACCAGCATAGTCGTTGACGTACGTGGAAGGCTCTTCTTGCAGGGTTGGCGCGCTACCGTCCGTGGTTGTCTACGCCGGCGCGTGCTTTCCACATGTGCACCACATGCCTTACGTTGTAGTTGTGGGCTTTCAGGCGCGAGTTGCGACTCGGTATTCGCTTGCTGCCGTGCTTGACTTTCTTTCCTGGGTACACGACCTTGACGCCGACTTCGATCCGCCCCGTTTCGATCTGTGGCAAGTGAAAGAGCGGCAGAGGCTCGCCCGGTGCTGGCTTCTCGACCGACGGCTACGCAACCCGCGTCTTCAGACGATGCAGCAACAACGGCAAGTCGAGATACCTCTGCGACGGTGGGCACCTGCGACGGACGCCGGTGCTTTGGCGACGGTTTGATCGACGGCGACCGGTGGACCTCGGGCGGCGCGGCTTCTGGGGTTGCAATGTTGTACGGAAGGTCCAATGTCAAATGCAGCGGCAAATTGCGCAATGGCGGGGCTGCCGCCGAGATGTGGCCGCCGTCACCGTCGTGGTGCGGTCGTTCAAGGAGCTCCTTCTTGCGTTTGGCCACGAGCTCGTCGTGCTGGCGCGTCGCTTCAACGGCTTCGAGGTACGCGAGAATGTCCCGTCGGCGGGCGAGCTCTCGGGGCGACAGCTGCCGCGGCGTGCCGAGCGAAAAGATGTTGGAAAACGTCGTGCTGTCAGAGGCGCGGTCGTCCCGCGTCGCGTCGAGCTTGATCTCGACGTCCTCCAAATTCAGCTTGTTGGAGACGATCCCTGCTGCGATCGTGATGCGTCCGCCACGACCAACAAACGTGCCGCGGACTGTCGACTGTTTGTTGTTATCGGGTGACACGGGTGGCGGCTGCGGCCGCGCGGGTACCTCGTGCGGCGTGTGTACGTCCATGGGGTAGCTCTTCGGTTCCATTGGGCACGCAAAAGCGACAGTTGGCACAAAGCTGCTCGTGCGCACCGCGCTTTTGACCTGTTTCTCGGCGGCCTTGAGTGCTTTTGCGCACACCTTGGTCAGTTCTGGCGCCGTGATCGATTGGCCGTGGGCGTGCGCGGCCATGAAGGTCACCTAGGGTGTCGCCTCAAGCGCTTGTTGAAGGAGGAGACGGCACCTCGGCTGGGGACAAGAAAAGTGGGAGCGACCCTAGCACGGAGGCAAACTCGACGTCGCCGCAGACGTGCCCGTCGCCGTCGATGCTCACGGTGGCAACAATCTTCCGGACACTGGTCGGGTTTTGCTGGCAGTAGGAGAGCGTTCGCTGAATGGCGTGGACCAATGGCGCGGTATCTGTCGCTGCGTGGACGACCGTGGACACGGGGACGTCAGCACACGCGTCAAAGCTCGCCGAGCTGGCGATGGTGATCATGGCTTGGATGTCAAACACCTCTTGCACAAGGCGCTGGCTCACACTGCGCAGCTACAATTACCACAGCCCACGTGAGCGCAAGCGTCCGAGTACTACGATGCCACGTACAACTGCGGCGGTGAGTGCCGTTGTTTGCGAGATGACGCCGACGTGGTCGATGACGTCGGCGAGCATCTCCATGGCCACGTCGTCGCTAGTCTCGAGGCAGAATGGCTTGCGCTCGTCCGGCGCCTCCGTGGGCGCGTCGGCGTCCATCGTCGGTGTGCCAGTGCTGGCGACGGGGTCTATTTCAGTGCCACGACGGAAACGCCAGCGACTAAATGCAGACAACGAGGAAAGTGCAACCTCGCCAAGGCAAAGTCGACACGAGGCTGCATTCTGCTCTGACAAATGCGCCCACCCATGGCGCTCACCGCTCCATCGACGCCCCAAGCGACTGCTCACATGGAGGTGCTCATTCGCTGCATACAGCCGGCTTGAAGAGTGGAATGCGCAAGCACCTACATCTCTTGTTCTCAACGTGCTTTGCCCACGCAGCTTCCATTGTCGCCGCATTCCCGTTGTACAGCGGCCCAGGTTTGCGAACGACGAGAGGGCGGTGGTGTCTGACTAGTTGTCGAGTGTCACGTGTATTTCGGTGCTGCATGCACAACTATATTATGTCACTGCGCGAGGACTAGCTCGACCTAATGCCCCACGAGCTCTTCTGTTTCGTCTGTCTCGAGCGGTCCTGGGACAGAGGCAAGGATAACGCATGGACTTCGTGTGCTTTCGTGGCGGTGATGATCGCCACCGAAGTCCATATGCGATGGAACATCGGGCCGGCCCACGACCGGCCTCATCGCTGCCGTCGTCACCTCCATGCATTCCGCCCACGACGGACGATGACGTGGCTATGGCTCGACACTCTTTGGATATCATCATTTGGCGTGTTGAAGGCATGGTCAACGCCGCAGCCAATGTAGGTACCGCGAGCGTACGATCATGGCCGCGTTGCCATTGGCTTCAACGGCTTCATCGCCGACGTGGGCGCTTCCGTGCGATGGCTCCGTGCGATAGCGAGGTACGAATTACCGAGCGAATTCGTCGTACGCGATCGTTAATTCCGGCGCGCGCAGCTACTGCGGGGCGGCGGCACTCGACATTCCTTGGCATTCGTTGCCATTAAATTGGCGCTTGAAGATATTTTAATGACCTATTACACGTCTTTTAATTGGGTGAGCATACAAAGACTAAGTAAAAGGATGTCCAAGGCCGTTTGATTGGGTGCATATTTTTATTCGACGCCACCCCAATGTCATATTATTCTGTTTTTCAGCAATCTAGAAAAATAAAATGTTATCTGCATGATATACATGATATTAGTATGTGAGAAAAAGTATTGGAATAATAATGCGGCGGCCCATTGAAAAAAGGCCGACCACCACACAAATCCCGGCAGGCGTCAGTTGGTATTTTCCAGTCGTAGCTCATGTTGCAAGCCACTTCCAAGGCCAAGGCCGCGATCTCGCGCGCCCTGAAGACCACTGGCGCCCGCGCCGCCTCCACGAAGGGCGGCTACACCATCGTCGACCACGAGTTCGACGCGGTCGTCGTCGGCGCGGGTGGCGCCGGCCTCCGCGCGGCCATGGGCTGCGCCGAAGCTGGCCTCAAGACGGCGTGCATCACCAAGCTCTTCCCGACCCGCTCGCATACGGTCGCTGCGCAGGGTGGCATCAACGCTGCGCTCGCCAACATGACGGAAGACGACTGGCGGTGGCACATGTACGACACGGTCAAGGGCTCGGATTGGCTCGGTGACCAGGATGCTATCCACTACATGTGCAAGGAAGCGCCCCGTGCTGTCCTCGAACTCGAGGCCTACGGTCTCCCGTTCTCGCGCACGGACGACGGCAAGATCTACCAGCGCGCCTTCGGCGGTCAGTCGCTCGACTTCGGCAAGGGTGGCCAGGCCTACCGTTGCGCGTGCGCCGCCGATCGTACCGGCCACGCCATGTTGCACACGCTCTACGGCCGCTCGTTGGCGTTCGATACGTCGTACTTCATTGAGTACTTCGCCTTGGACCTCATCATGAACGACGCCGGCGAGTGCTGCGGTGTCATTGCCATGAACATGGAAGACGGCAGCATCCACCGCTTCCACACCAACAACACGGTATGTAGCGTCGACCACACCTGACTCGAGTGCTCATCAAGTTGGATATAGGTGCTGGCCACGGGTGGTTACGGTCGTGCGTACTTCTCGTGCACGTCGGCGCACACGTGCACGGGTGATGGTACCGGTATGGCGATCCGCGCCGGTATCCCGCTCCAGGACCCCGAGTTTGTCCAGTTCCACCCCACGGGTATCTACGGCGCTGGCTGCTTGATCACGGAGGGCTCGCGTGGTGAGGGCGGTATCCTCCGCAACTCGGAGGGTGAGCGCTTCATGGAGCGTTACGCTCCGAGCGCCAAGGACTTGGCCTCGCGTGATGTCGTCTCGCGTGCCATGACGATGGAGATTCGCGAAGGCCGTGGTGTCGGCAAGGAGAAGGACCACATCTACCTCCACCTTGACCACCTTCCGGCTGAGCTCCTCGCCGAGCGTCTTCCTGGTATCTCGGAGACGGCGGCCATCTTCGCCGGCGTCGACGTCACGAAGGAGCCGATCCCGGTCCTTCCGACGGTGCACTACAACATGGGCGGTATCCCGACCAACCACTTTGGTGAAGTCGTCGTCCCGGACACGACGGGCCTTCCGGACGCCAACCAGATGTACCCCGACAAGGTCGTCAAGGGTCTCTTTGCCGCCGGCGAAGCCGCCTGCGCGTCGGTCCACGGTGCCAACCGCCTCGGTGCCAACTCGCTCCTCGATATCGTCGTGTTTGGCCGCGCCTGCGCCCTTCGCATTGCCGAGATCTCGAAGCCCGGTGAGGCCAAGCGCCCGATGCCGTCGAACGCTGGCGACGCCTCGCTCTCGATGGTCGACTCGCTCCGCTACGCCAACGGCGCGATCCCGACGGCCGACCTCCGCCTCGAGATGCAGAAGACGATGCAGAACGACGCTGCTGTCTACCGCACGCAAGAGACGCTCGCGGAGGGTGTCGAGAAGATCGACAAGATCGTGCCCAAGTTCAAGGACATCAAGGTCACGGACCGCTCGCTCATCTGGAACACGGATCTCATCGAGACGATTGAGCTCAAGAACTTGCTCGCGTGCGCGTCGGCCACCATGCACGGTGCCGAGGCCCGCAAGGAGTCGCGCGGCGCCCACGCCCGCGAGGACTTCTCGACGCGCGACGACGTCAACTGGATGAAGCACACGCTCGCGTACCACAACACGGAGGAAGGCACGACGCACATTGCGTACCGGCCGGTGCACTACCACACGCTCGATGAGGAAGAGTGCAAGACGGTCGCCCCGGTCGCCCGCGTCTACTAAGTCGTTTACACTTCCTACTAATCGATACTTTTCTTGTGCATCTTGACACCCAAACCCACAAACGTCGGACGACGAGTAGCCCAATGCACCCGCCTCTAGGGATCGTGGCGCGACGAAACAGCAGTGTCGAGACGAGGATAGGACACGGGCGTACTGCGCAGACGGCTCGCTTCCTCCCATCCAAGGCCGTACCATACGACGATCGGCCGCTCGGGATGGTCAGGCATGGCCTGCAAAGTGTGTGGCGCACGTCCTTCCTATCGCAGGTTGAGCGCGTTTTATTAAGGTATTCTAGGTGGGTTGCTACTATGTACTAAAAGCAGTCGATCGAATCGACTATGTATCTTCTTCGTGATCGGTCTTCGTGTCGGATCATGTTTCCATGTCGACGTCGTCGGGACTTGGCTCGGCGTCGGGCGACGGCAGGACCTGGATGCGGAAGACGCCGCACTTGGGGCACTTTCTTGTCTTGTCGCACTTGACTTCGTCGCAGTCGTACTGCTTGAGGAACCTGTCATGGAGCTTGTGCAGAACGTGGAAGAGCACGTCGACCTCGAGGGGCGCGAGGCCGGAGGCGTCGATGGTGCCCGTGGTCGCGTACGACTGCACGCGCTCTAGCAGTGTTGCCGACGAGATCGAGTCGGGCGCCGGCTGGCCGCGGGGCGACGACGGGCCGCTGGTGGCAGGGGAGGCTTGGGCGGCCATCTCGGCAGAGGGGCAATGCGGTTCTGAATGGATAACAACCGGCTCGCAAGGCCATTGGCCAAAAAGACGTCTTTTGCGACGTGTCGCATCTCGACGTTGATTGGCCAAATGGTAGGTCGGCTCGTGACCTGGCAGCACGGCGGGTCGCGTGCCGCATTTGGCTCGATGCCTAATCCGCTGTAGACCAGACTAGACGTCAAATACCCATCAAGACGCACAGTCGTCCGTGGCAGCTTGCATCGTTCAGGGCGCTTCGCTCACTTAAAGAGAGCAAACAACCCAGCGAAGGCGGTTTGGCGTGATGTGGCACCTTTTGGGAAGAGCTCTCCGGTGAATGTGTGTGATGGTTCTAGCGCCCCAAGTGACACGCGGTTACGAGCACTTGGCTGACGGTTGTGACGTTGAAGCGGAGGCTAGTGCAGAATGAAAAGGTTTCGAAAATAAGAAGTAACTGAGCTGACCGAGCCGAAATGCTCAACGGGCGCCAAAGTAGTGGGGGCAGTGCTCCGACGCATGCTTGGACAGAGCGTGCGGTCACCAGCGTCTTCCAAGCGCTACGCGTGGTATCGTCGGGCCTCGTGACAGAAGCTGCTTCAACCAGCGAGCTCTGACAAGGTTCGAATTTTGCATTCCAAATTTCCTTCGTTTTGATTGGCCCCACTGCAAGAGCCAATCAACGCAAAGGATCTTGCTTGACAGGGAGCACGGTTTTTGAGTGCAGTTGCTCATTTGCGTCCCGATGCCAAGCCTGCGATCTACCGTCGTAGCGGCTGCTATGGCAG
>NW_008246129.1:109572-186721 GCF_000281045.1 Saprolegnia diclina VS20
CCGCTGCCGCAAGATACCGCGACGCTGACCGCTGCACGGCGATCATCGTTGGCGCCGAGGTAAGCGTGCGTCTTTCGACTCGTGTGGCACACCGCTTTAGGCGTCGGTGACGGGGTCGCCCATGACGACGCAGACCAACGATTGCAGCTCGTGCGACTTTCGCATCGTCAAGATCCCGCCTCAGGTGCACGGACCGAACGCGACCCGTCCGATTTGGCCTGCAATCCAGTACTTTCCTCGCTACGGTGCGTCGTACCATCGCTTGACCACTGAATTTCATGTTACGAGACGCGTAGTCGGGTCTGCTCGCGGCGCGCCCGAGTACGACGCCAAGAATCTACCGCGCGGCCATTTCAACTGGTCGGTTTACGAGCCCGTGGGTAGTCTACCCCAACCGAATACGACGTTCGGGTACATCGAAGGCGTCTACGGCATTCTGAACGACCACGGCCTCGGCTTTGGCGAGAGCACGTGCAGCGCCAAGCTGTGGACCAAGCCGGCGTACGACGGCGGCCAGGCACTTTTGGATATTGCTGAGCTGTCTCGCCTCGCGCTGGAGCGGACACAGTCGGCTCGCAGCGCGATTGCGCTCATGGGGTCCCTGGCCGAAACCTACGGGTAGAGTGAACTCACTCACTCTTCCGTGGACATCTCCAACGTATGATATATAGGTACTACGGCGGGTACTGGTCGGGCGAAGACGACGACAACAAGGCCGAGGCTGGGGAGACGCTCACGATCATCGACGAGAGTGAAGCGTGGGTTTTTCACATCTTGCCCGATGACACGGGCGCGTCAGCGGTGTGGGTCGCCCAGCGTCTTCCGCCGACTGACGTTGCCGCCGTCGCCAACGCCTTTATCATCCACGAAGTTGACCTCTCGGACGCGACAACTTTTCTCGGATCGGCCAACCTTCATGACGTGGCGCGCCGAAACGGCTTTTGGGATGGCCACTCGGTCTTTGACTTTACGCGCGCGTATGCGCACCCACCGGCCAACCCGTGGTACTCGACGCGGCGCCAGTGGCGCGTGCTCACGCTGGCCAACCCGGCGCTCACTCTCTCGCCGCACACGGACGCCAATGGCTCGGACTACCCCTTCTCCGTGCCGGTCCGCCCAATGTTTTACATTTGCATATTTTAATTCTGCGCGACAGGCGGCGACTCGGCTGTCCGCGGCCGACCTCATGCGGTTTCAGCGCGACCACTACGAAGGCACGCCGTGGGACTTGACGCAAGGCGTCGCTGCCGGCGCGTACGGCAACCCGGATCGCTATGGTACTTTCAATGTATCAACCGCAAGGGTTCATGTTGCATTTGAAAGAAACGGGTCACTGGGACGGCAACGAGTTTGAGCGCGCGATTTCCATCTTTCGCGCGTCGTACTCGTACGTTGCGTCCGTCGCCGAGAACGGCACGAGCGTGCTCTGGTGCGACTTGCAGTGATTTCTTAGTTGGTATTGCTACATCTGCGGTTAGGGTGGGTCCCTACGCACCGCACGGCACGCTGTTTACGCCCGTGTACCCATTGGCCAGCCGCATGCCGAGCGCCTTGGCGACAGGGTCGCTTCTTGAGTACAATGCGTCGAGTCTTTTCTGGACCAACGCTGTCGTTGGCAACACAGCTGCCCGATTTTACAAGTTCGCGCACCCCGTCGTCGCAGCAGTGCAAGAGGCAGTTGAAGCCGAGTTTCTCGCAGGTGCCTGTCCAATTCACGCACTCGATATATTGATACGAATGCGTAGGTCTCACGCGTCTCCGAGCCACGGGGAACGCGACGGCGCTTGTCGAGCGTCTCACAAACGAAGGCGACGCCAACGTCGCCGCGGCGCAACGCGCGTTTGAAGACCTTTTCGCGACGCTCATGACGCGCTTCCACGACGGCTACGTCGTGAGCAACTTCACCGACGCGGTGCCCGTCGTGACGCCGATGGGATATCCCGACTGGTGGCTCACGGCGGCGGGCTACTACGACGGCAGCCACCAAGCGCAGTACCTCCTCGTCACGGCTTGGGTCGCGATCGTGCTGAGTGCAGCCATCGGGTTTTGGTTTGGCCAGCGATCCAACCGTCACGTCGAGCGCCGTGGCTACGTCCACCTCAAGTAGACGACTTTGCCACTCGCTTTTGTGTGCGGACGAGTGCCTTGGCTTGTTTTACAGCTCGTCAACCACCAAGTTTCCCGTTCAAGTGCATACAACTGTACAGGAATATGTATGTATGTACAAACGACCAAGTACTACGACTGCGTTTTGGCGGCGCGGGGCAGAAAGTACATGGTGAGCACATCGCGGTTGACCGAGAGATGCTCGAGCAGCTTGAGTTCGAGCATCTTCTTGGTCGTCGGCGCGAGGTTGGCGCCGCCGCGACCTACTTTGGTCTGGGCGAGCGCCATGGCCGCCTTGACGTCACCGCCGTCTTTGAACTGTTTGTGTACGCTGTCGATGGCCAAGCGCACGCCTTCGTCGTACTGCGACGCCGCCGTGAGTTTGCTGCAAAAGTCGAGAAAGCTACATACGAATGTGACAAATTCCCGTCGAGTTTCGTTTGTACCGGTCGTGGTACACGGCGATGGCCCACTTCTGGCCGAAAAACTCGATCCAGTCCGTGACCAGATTCTGCTGGAACGACGAGATGGCGCAGTTGAGGTACGCTTCGTGGAGCCCGACAAGGCATGCGAGGTTGGTCACGTTGACAGCCTCGCGTCCGAGGTAGGTGAGTCGAGAGAGAACGCCATAGTCGTCAAACTGCAAGCAACTACAAGGCGTCAGAACCCGCGTGCACGGTAAGCAGATACCAGTAAGTTTGCATCTCGCGGTTCTCGGTCGTAAGCGACTTGAACGACGTCGGGGCGTCAGGGAGCTGGATACGAACGTAGTGCAAGTCCCCACTCCAATGCCCCACAACAATCTTGGGCTGACTAAACACCGGTGGCGGACACAGTTTGCCCGCGTCAGGTCCACCGGACGGGCCCAGTGTCGCGCCCACGATCGGGTCGATCACACGCAAGAGAGACTTGGCGAGGAGCTCACCGCACTCGCGCGCACTGTAGCACTGCTGGTATTGCGCCTTCGTAAAGCGCCGGGAGAACCGGCAGAGGCTGCCGCCCGCGTAAATGCAGGGGTCCGACGTCTGGAACGACGCGTTGACGACGAGACGACCGTCAAACACGAGGCCGCTGTCGTTGATGGCGCGGAAGGCGTCCGGGTCGACGTCGTTGCGGTCGCAGCAGAGCAGTAGATCGCAGGGTAGCACGAGCACCGGCGGTGCTGGCAACGGCGCGCCACTCTCATCGACACCACTGGGCGTCGGTGGCTGGACCACGATGCCTTCCAGCACACCGTTGGGCGCCACCAAGTTGGTGACACCAATCATGACGGTCGGCTGCATCGACGTCACGTGCTCGCAGACGCGGACGTCGTCGTCGATGGCGCCGGTGCAGAGCCACGAGATGTGGGCGGACGCGCCGATTTTGTCGCGGACCGCGTGCACGAGCGTCGCCGCGTACGCATTCGTGCCAAGCACGATGACGCGCCCGCTTTTCTTGGCGCGCTTCCACGCTCGGAGAGTCTCGTGCACCTTTTTCGCCGAGGACGCGGCTTCGAGAACGACGACGCCCCGGGGCACGGGTGGCGCCACGTAGCTCTCGCCGTCGTACTCTGGCACGAGTCGGAGTGACGGCAAGACGGCGTCCGTGAGCCCTGTCGCGAGCACGAGGAGGTCGTACGGGAGACACGAGTTGTCGAGGAGGACGATAGCTTTGGCCGCGCGGTCGATCTGCACAAGGCGGCTCGTGACAACACGGACGTGCGTGAGGATGCCGGCCTGGTCGAGGTCGGTCGGCGAGTAAATGCTGGGCGGTGCTAACGGCGCCACGTCTGGTGTCGGCACCTCCAATCCGTGCGGCGCGACGAGCGTCACGTTGGTCAAGCGCAAGTACGGTACGCCGAGGAGCTGCTTGACGACCGTGAGGCCTGCGTCCGAGGCACCGACAACCACGATGCGCGCTGTCACGAGGGTTTTGGGCTCGGAAAGGAGGCGCTTGGTGAAAAAGTAGAGTGCGCTGGTCGCCAGGCGTGGGAGCACAACCGGGGTCTCGGGCGACGTTACGACTTGGCGGCGCGCGGGCGCAAGCACAAAGCTCTCCGAGACAAGCGGGCTCACGTGGCCACGCCGGGGCACGCTCGCAAAGAGACACGTCTTGCGGAAGAGCCGCAGCACTTCCTGCAGAAAGAACGGACCCGCGATCGCGTACACGGGGTTGAGTAAAAAGTGCGACAGCATCGCTTGGTCTTTGGCGCGGTGGTGGGTGAGCGACACAAACTGCTCGACGTCGAAAAACTGCTTGAAGCCAGACGTCACGTCGCTGTCCCGCGACAGCGACGCCAAGCCCACGACCGCGCCTACATGATTCGTACGAGTTAGCGTCCAGGCAAGCGACGTTCTACCGTGGAGGCGCGCAACGAACAGCACGTGCTTGGGGTTGTCGTCGAGGTCAATGTCGTCTTCTTCGGCTGCCAGCGCCATGTCCGTCTCAATGGCCGCGATCGACGTGGGCGAGAGCGTTTCGACGAGTGCACTCAGCGCGTCGCAGGGCTCAGTCATGCGAAAGCGGGAAATGCGCAGGACGCTGGGTACTTCTGGCTCGAGAAAGACGAGTGCGTCGCGGTGCAAGAGGTACAACACGTGCGAGTACGTGCTTGTGGGTTTTGCTGGCACGAGGGCAAAAGGCGCTAGGAAGAGCGGCGGGGCGATGCCCGGCGGCAACGTCACGACGCAGTACTCCTTGTGCTGGAAGAGCGCAAAGGCTGGACGCAAGAAGGCGCTCGAGATGGACGTGTACGGCGTATCCATGCAGAAGAGCGTGACAATGAACGCATTCCCTTGGACGTCGACTTTAGCGCGCGTGTCGTCGATCGCGCGAAGTATCGCAAACGTCATCTCGGTCGTCGACGGCTGACTGAAGCTCGCGACATGCGAGAGCGGCGCAAACACCCGCAGCACGGCCGCGACGTTGAGATGGTACGTTTTGAGGCGGATCTTGACAGTCGCTTCGTTGTCGTCCGAGCGCTGGACAGCGTTAACGCCCGGTGGCGGTGGGTTGAAGACCATGTGGTACGTCTTGCCCGTGGCCACGTCCACGCGGCGACCTACACGCCATGCGATAAAGAGATAGGACGTCGCTACATACCTGAGATGCGTTGAATGACTTTGTCGTCGGCCACATCGAGCACCAAAACGACGTCTGGCACGATACCAAAGGCGACGAGCGCCCGCGCTTGAGCCTCATTGCGGGGAAAGCCGTCGAGGAGCCAGCCGCGCGACACGCAGTCTTGCTGCTGCAAGCGGTCCAGGAGCGTGTCCATGATGAGCTCGTCCGGCACGAGCTCTCCGCGGTTCATGAACCCTTTGGCCTTTCGCCCAAGGTCACTGCCTGCGGCAATGGCCGAGCGCAGCATGTCGCCGGTTGAGATGTGGACGACGCCGTATTGGGCCACGAGCTTCTCGCACTGGGTGCCTTTGCCGCCAGCCGGGGGTCCGCAGATGATGAGCTTGAGCGGCAACGCCTTGAGCGGGTTCGTCACCGCGTTCACCGTTGCAATAACTTTGGCGGCAATCGCGTCTTTGGGTTGCAGCCCATCGATCGCCAAGATCGTCGACTGCGACTGGAAGCAGTCGACGACCGCGCCGCAGTTGTCGTGGTACGTGCCAAGACGAACCCGGATCGTCTCTTCCGTGTCGTCGGACCGCTGGACGACTTTGGCGCCGGGCGGTGGCGGGTTGAACACGACGTGGTACGTCTTTCCTGTCGCAATTTCGACGCGGCGACCTAGCGCAGCCAGTGAGAAAGCACCACTCATTTCTTATCCCACCCGAGATGCGCTCGACCACCTCGTCGTCGGGGACGTCGAGCACGATGACAACGTCGGGCACGATCCCCAACGCGAGCATAGCTTGGGCTTGGGCGGCGGTGCGCGGGAAGCCATCGAGGAGCCAACCTTTGCTCGTACAGTCGGGCGACTGGAGGCGCGAGAGAATCACCTTGACGATGAGTTCGTCGGGCACGAGCTTGCCAGCGTCCATGTAGCCTTTGGCCGTTAGCCCTAGCTCCGAGTTGGCGGAAATGGCCGACCGGAGCATGTCGCCCGTCGAGAGGTGGACGACACCAAACTCGTTCACGAGCAGTTCGCACTGCGTGCCTTTCCCGCCTGCCGGGGGCCCGCAAATCAATAGCTTGGGTGGTCCCGTCGCCGTTGCGACGATGGGTTTCGGTGGCGGCTGCGGCTTGGGGTGCGCGGCGGTAATCTCGGACGCAATAACGTCCTTGGGCTGCATACCGTCGACGTTGAGGATCGTCGATGTGGTGTGGAAGGCGGCGATGACCGCGCCGCAGTTGGCATGGAATGTCGCCAACCGGACGCGGATGGTCTCTTCCGTGTCGTCGGAGCGCTGGACGACCTTGTCCTTGAGCTCGGGCGGCGGTGGGTTGAAGACCAAGTGGTACGTCTTGCCCGTGTCGAGGTCCACGCGTCGACCTGAGATGCGCTTGACAACCTCGTCGTCGGGGACATCGAGGACAATCACGAGGTGCGGTACGATGCCTTCGCTGAGCATTGCTTCTGCCTGCAGCGCCGTGCGCGGGAACCCATCGAGCAGCCACCCTTGACTGGTGCAGTCCGATTCCTGAAGCCGGTCGAGAATGACGTGCACGATGAGCTCGTCCGGCACGAGGTCGCCAGCGTCCATGAAGGCCTTGGCTTTGAGCCCCACCTCGGTGCCAGCTTGGATCGCGGACCGGAGCATGTCGCCAGTCGAGAGATGCACAACGCCATATTCGCGCACGAGCAGTTCGCACTGCGTGCCTTTTCCTCCGGCGGGCGGGCCGCAAATGACGAATTTTGGTGGTCCGCACGGGTCTCGACTCAACTGCTGCCGCTGCTTGACGCTCTGGAACCCCTTGGTCTTGTCGGACGCCCCAAGCGCATGCGCGATCGCAGAGGTAACTGCGTCCCGGTCGAGGCTCCCGTCAACAGTCACGAGGGCCGTCTCCTTGGCGTAGCACTTGAGGACGGCGGCGGCTTGGGTATGAAAGCGAGTGACGTCGTCCGGGGGCATGGTTTTGTGCATCGCCTCGTCAGGCACTTGGAGCACGATGACAACGTCTGGCTTGATGCCACGTTTGAGGAGGTCCCACACCTGGGCCTCGGAGGTGGGGTACCCGTCCAGGACCCAGCCCTGCGTGACGCAGTCGCTGTCATGAATCCGACTCGAGACGAGGTCCAGGAGAATGTCGTTGGGCAGCTCTTCGTTGCGGTCTAAGTGGCGCTGCACTTTCTTGCCGAGCGGGGTTGCTCGGCGGCCCGAGGCCCGCGCCAGTGCAATCGGTGAGAGCGCAACGACGCCGTACGTGGCCACAAGTCGGTCAGATTGCGTCGTCTTGCCGCAGCCTCGTGGGCCAAACACAACGATTTTGGGGCTTGTGCGACGCTTTAGGAGCTTCTGGAGACGCGACGGCGACTTTCGCAGCTGGGAGGCCGCCATGGGCTTGAGCAAGTCGTTGTACACGGTGAGATCAAACGAGTCGCGGAGAACGGCGAGATCCACTTCGTCGGTGGCGGCCAGGAGCCCAACGGCGCGGCCGTTGTCTTCAGCGACAAGGCACGCGCTGTGGTTGGTCTGCGACGCTATGAGCTCGGCCAAGAAATAGTCGCCAAATGCACTCTGCAGTGCCTAGCGGTAGTAGCGTGAGAACCGGCCGGATCTAAGGAGGTATATACCTGGTTTTGCGCCACCAGAATAGGCTCAAGGTCGTCGTGGTCTTCAATGTTGGCTTTCCGCACGTGGACGCTTGGCAAGTGCGTCTTGGCGTGCGACAAGAATACGTCGTAGCTCGCATACGTGTCGTCCTCGGTCTGCAGCGACGACGTCCGCGTCGCCTTGAAGAAGACGCCGAGGAAGACTTCTGGCGGCTCAACCGACGACGCAATGGGAAGGACGAGCCACTCGACGTGCGTGAGGAGCTGATAGACGGTCAGAAGCATGTCGCGGAAGACGTCATGGTCCATGGTCGCCTGGACAAAGTACGAAAGGAAGAGCGAGCGCTGCGCCTACGTTTGTCCAAATGAGCCAATTTGGCCAGGAAGCGAGGACGTACGGAGAGTGTCACGAGACCAGCGTCCGGCGTCTCCATGGCGTAGTGCTGCAAAACATAGTCGAGGTAGTCGACGTCTTCAGCCAGCTCGCTCGGCGCAATGTCGTTGACGACGAGGAAGGCAACGAGCGACCCATCCGGCGCTTCGGCCGTCAAAGCCAAGAAGGACGTCTCGATGAGTGCAGCGACGTGGCCTCGCCCAAAGATGATGCGCTGAAGCGTCTTGTCCGGGTACGCCAAGTTGGCGAGGTCGGTCGCGTCCGACGCCTGCGCCCGCCGGATCGTCAGCGCCATGGTAGCACGTGTCCTTTGGCGTCGACGGGATCTTCCAAAGTGTTTTAAACGCATGGACGATTGAATCATTCCTGTAGTTTCATACCTGTAGTTGGAAACAACGAGTGTTTTATACACCTGATGGGCATGAGAGAATCTGAAGGCAGGGCGATGACAAGGCATCTCTTGTGTCCAACCGCAGCATTTGCGTCCGCTTCAACTACGCCCAGGGCGTTTGGAAGAGCTCCCTTGGACCGTCTGGCCGTGACGTGGAGTACCAAGAATAGTCAGCATTGATTGGTTCTTTTCTACTTCTTTTTGGCCAATCCGTTTCGCCTTGATCGGGTCTCGCGTCGAATCCGCAGCTCTGAGATGCCAAAATCAAAGTCGGAAACGAACTCGCTTAAACTTGGCATGTCGATAGAAGATACTTTGGAGAGTTCAAAGCGCCTATTCACGTCATCGTCCGAGTTGTGTAGCCAAGTTAGCCCAAGTAATTAATTCATCGTCAAAGATTGCATGCCCATCAAAACATGTGTTTCGACTGGCGGTTTCACGTTGCGATAGCGACCGCAAGAAAATACTTTAGTTTGCATTCATATGGCTCAATTCGCGCTATATATGCGTCTCAGAAAAAACGTACCATGCATGGCCATCACACGCTTCGAGGAATGTGTCCTACCCCTCTACCCCAGTCGTCGGGTGTCAGGGGCATTTTGTCCACCGCTGAAAAGAGTTCCAACGAGTTCCAAAAGTGCTCTCATTGGCGCGCGTTGCATAGCCTACGCTGTGATTGGCCAATGCTAAGATTTGGCTGCGTGCAATTAGCCACACCCTCCTGCCCGAAATGACGTGCACCGCAAGTAGTCTTGGATTGGCCAAAATGGCGGCAGCACGAAGTGGGCGCCGAGGGATTGCCGCCGTGACGCTGGACGCGACGGGGACGCTCTTTCGTCCGCGGGAGGCCATTGGGACGACGTACCTCAAGCACGTTGTCGCCGTCTGTGGTCCGCCTCCAGCGCCCGCCTCCGGATCGTACGAGGCCGAAATCACCGCCGCGTTCAAGCACTCGTTCCGCGCCGAGCTTGCCGCGTCGCCCAACTTTGGCCGTGTCGATTCGGCGGCGACCGCGCAGCCGTGGTGGGGACGCGTCATCTTTGCGACGTTCCCGCCTGCGCTGCAGGCGCACGTCGGGTCTCGTAAGGACGAGCTCCTCGCGACGCTCTACTCGCACTATGCGACGCGTGCTGCCTGGGAGGTACTGCCGAGTAGGACTGCGCGGTGGACGCCTGACGATGGCCTAGGTCTTTGACGACGTGCATCCAGCGCTGCGCTCGCTCCAGGAGCGTGGTGTGCCCATGGGAGTCGTTTCCAACTTTGACGAGCGGCTCGAGTCCATTCTCGAGACGCTCGACCTGCGCGGCTACTTTGATTTTGTCTTGACGTCGTGGGATCACGGCGTTGCCAAGCCGGATGCCAGTATCTTTCATCGCGCAGCCGAGCTGCATGGCATCACCGATGTCGACGGCCGCGGGATGTTGCACATCGGCGACGATGCGACCAACGACCTCTTTGGCGCCCGAGCGGCGGGGTACTCGGGTGGCCTCGTCGACCGTAGCCGGCAAGTGACCTTGACGCAGCTGTTGCAGGAGCACTGAATGGAAATAATATTGAAAAATGGTTTCGAAAGACTCTATGGGACGCTGTTTACAGCTCGTCCTTCTCGGGCGTCTCGTCCTCGTCGGCAGCGTCCTCCGTCTTGGATTCATCGTCCTTCTTCTCGGCTTCCTCCTTGAGCTTGCGTTCGGCTTCCTCGGCCTCCTTGCGGTGGTCGTTGAGCTGCTGGATCTTGGCGAGGACCTTGGTCTCGTGGGCCTCGAGCTCCGACTTGCTGTCCGTGACAAGGATATCGTCAAAGAGCGTGCCCGACTTGACCTGCCAGAGCTCGAAGCCGATGGCGCCGCAGTCCTTGCAGACGTTGTACATGTGGTCGTCCTCGAACCAGTCGGGGTTGGCGATCACCGGGTGCACCCACTCGCCCTTGTACTCGGGGTTGTCGATCATCTTGGGCTTCCACTCGCCCTTGTAGGCCGGGTTTTCGATCATGGCCGGCTCCCAGTCACCATCGTCCTCATCATCCCAGTCTTCGGGCTTCTTAGCCGACGGGTCCGGGATCGTCTTGGGGATATCATCCCAGCCAGCGGGCTTCTTGTCAGCCGGGTCGGGGATCTTGGCAGCATCGACCCACGAAGCAGGCTTCGACTTGGACGGGTCCTGGATCTCCTTGGCGGGCTGGAAGGCCCAGTTTTCGGCGAGCGAGCCCGACATGATATCGACACCGTCAATCTTGACGTTGTACTTGTTGTCCTTGGTCAGCTCGAGCGTGTACAAGTGGGCGTCCTTGTCCTTCTCGGCCTTGATGTCCGTCTTATGCTCCAAGTTCTTGGCCTCGTCCTCGTTCGGGCGCTGGTAGTTGAAGATGAGATGCGTCTTGCGCGTCGTGCCGCAGACATCCGGGCCAAACATGATCGAGTACGGCGAGTCGCCCGAGAACGTCTCGAGGTCCGTGTTGGCCGGCAGGAGCTTGACGTACGCGCCGCCGCAGTCAATGTCCTGCTCAAACTTGACGAGGTACGAGAGAAAGAGGTCCTTGTCCTTGTTGTTGAAGACCTTGTCGAGCTTGGTCGACGCCGCGTAGAAGCGCGCGTCCGTCTTGGTCTGGATCGCCTTGTCCGCGTCGTCCACGAAGACGTCGCCGGGCGTGTGCGTGAACTCGGCGCGCTCGTGGGCGGGCTTAAAGGTCGACGGGACCCAGTTGTAGGACGTAAAGTCGTCTTGGAAGTAGACTTCGGCCGAGGCCATCGAGGCCGCGAGCGCCAGCGCCGAGAACGTCTTGACCATGGTGTTGGAAATTCGAGAATGACAAGTTGCGAATCCTGGGGGCCGCGCCGGATGCCCTCCGATCGTATCCGGCAAGACACGTGGCGCCAGCGCATACAAACGCCAAGTGCACGCGGGTGAACACGCGGCCGATCCGGATACGGAGCAGCGTGCGGCCGGCGAATCTTCCAGAAATGACCGTCATTTTATTCGATGGGCACGGCTTTATCTTGGATGTCGTATGTGAAAGCCATGGAGACTATTTAAATACGTTGTTGAAGTTGCTCCCAGCGCTGACGTGGCAGACCATGACAGTGGCGCAGCAACCGTGTGCACTTTGGGAAGCACGGACGACGACGACGCGCGATTGAGGGGAAGAGCAAGTAGCGAAGAGGGTGGTCCCCCGTGTTATGCACTGGCCCATTGCCATGACAAGTCCTGGCAACCTAGTGGCTCTAACGGTTAGAGCCACTGGGGTCTGCCACGTGGACCGCAAGCAGCCAAGGATGTAATGGTCCGTAATGACGTGGTCCCGTGGAGATGTACGCTTGCCCGCGCGTTGCATGGAACGTGCCGTCATTGCATGCAAGAGCGATCGACCTCTTTTTTGCAGCGCTCGCATGCGCAACGACACTGAGAGCCCATGAGCATTCGCCAGCGCTTCCTAACCAAGACAATGCCACTGGGTTAGGATCGTCCGAGGCGCGCTAGAGATGGCGTGATCAAGCACAACTACATCCTCCGCATGCAGCGCCGTTGTCGTCACCGCTTCCCTACGATACGTACTGTCCACTCAGAGGACCATTCAGGCACCGAAGCATTCTAGACCATCGGCCTGTCAAACTACGTGGCGTGCATTGGGACAGAAACTGAGAAGGCAGATCAAGTACAATGACGAGTGAGAAGACAGCGAGACGGATGGCAGTGTGTGTCTCGTCGGGCTGGGCGCTTGGCCTGCACATCTGGTACGCGAAACAAACCGCGGGAAGAGCTGCAGCTTCGTGGCAGTGCATTGCGCTCTCAGGAAGCTGACATGCTGGAGAATTGAGGCGCCATCAAAGCGCATGGGTGATCGCAGGCCGAAACGTAGCTCTCTACCAGGCCGCAAGACTACCCGTGTAAAGTGCCGAATGATGCCGTTGATGTCACCGCTGGAGGCGCGGGGATGTACCTGCGTCAACGTGTACTATTTAAATCTGTTTTGCTTTCTAGCCTTATCCACTGCCGACAGCTAATGCCGACAACTCCGTGCAGTGGTTGCTGTGTTTGCTGGCACTTCGGTAGCCGCTTGAAACGGACGATGCTATTCTTATGCACATTGCCCTCGTCGCCGCCATCTCGGGTCCATGGACTTTCTCGTCTGCGCCGGCACCGCCATGAGCGAGAAGACCAAGAAAGGCCCCGTGCGTCAGCAGGCCAAAGCGCCGCGTATCATTCGCCGGTCGCCGCGCCCCGAGGCCGCCACCGTCGACGTATAGCAGCCATTGCCATTTCTCCCTGAGTCGTCTCTTGTAGCACGCAACACTGGGCATGCGGCAGCTCTACACGCGAAAGACGGCGGCACCCGCCAAGCTCCATGCACGCCGCGTGTACCAGAGCCCTTGCGAGCGCGTCCAGTCGTCCAAGAACCACTACGACCTCGCCGTCTCGTCCGCGCCTGGTAATTCATATTGATTTATTGAGGTCGAACTTCGTGGGCTAAAGTAGAAGCCGTCGGCAACAACGAGAGCCCGCGCCGACATCTCGCAATCTCCAAGTCCGAGGGTCACGTGCGTAGAAATGCTGGAGGCAAGGCTTACCTCGGCTAGGTCACGACGACGACGATGAGCAACCAGCAGAGTACTAGTGCTGAAGACACGCTGTCGTCGCCCGTGTCGCTGGACCGGTAGCAATCCTCTCAAGTATTACATCTTGATGCCTGTTGTAGGGTCGCCTTTGAGAAATCGCTGCGGGGGTTCCAAGTGCACGTGGAGGAGCTGCCCGAGGCGGTGTACTTCCCGCCCATGTCCCCGATTGGGCCGTGGATGACGTCTTCGCCAATGCCGCCGAGTGCTGTCACCGAGCCCTTGTCACCCCGCAGCCGCCTTCTCGCCTTCTCCAACGAGAGCCAACCGATCCTGCGTTGTGCGTCGGCGACAGTCCGTAAGACTGGCAAACCGCGCCGCCCTCGGTCGTCCCAGCCCCGTCCAACGCCACACGACGATCTTCTCTGATTGTATAGCCTCAAACCGCAATACCAAGGCAATATTCCATGGCCTGCTCTAGTCCAATGTACTTGAGCAAAACTGCAGTGGTCTCTGGACGAGATTATGCAGGTCGCTGTGTAATACCGGCCGGATCGTCTTTCAGTGTCAATGAGTTGGATCGTCATTTCGTCGCAGCAGAATAGCAAACCCATCCGGCTTCGAGAGACTGTCCGAGTACATATGTATTGAGATTAAACGAACTAGATGCAGAAGAGAACAAGAATTAGGACACTTCGAACGCCGGGTCGTTGGCGTCTGCGCCGAGTTCGACCTTGATATCGGACGTGTCCAGCGGTGCCACGACCGCCGACGCCTTGTTGTTGCTGCGATCGACGACGTCCTTGTCGTGGGCGGGATGGAGCTTGGCGGTGGACGTCGCCAGAAGGAGGTCATCGACACCGTCGTCTTGGTTTCCGTCCGAGGAGGCGTCCCCAAACACTTGCTCAACGAGAGCCAGGACGACATGCGTCTCCCCGTCGAGGTTGCTGAGGTCGCCAATCTCGGCGTCGGCTTGCAGAAACTGCCAGATCCACGGACGCACCCACGTCGTTTGCGCCTGCACCTACCAACATTGATGAAAACATGTCGACGATCGGGATCGCACCTCGGCCGACTGTACGAAGGCTCCAACGTCGCTGTGCGTCGCGGCGTGCGTGAGCACGAAGTCCAGGAGGTAGTACGTGTAGTGGTGCAAGCTTCGGTGATGGCGAAAGTAATAAGCGACTTCGAGCGCTCCGTCGTCTGCTGAGAAGAGCGCTTCGATGCGGGCGCACCGGTGGCCGTCGTCGTCCACGGTAAGGAGACCGCCAAGGAGTTCAAACGTCGTTTCAAGCAGCGTCGACGTCTTGACACTGTCCAGCACCGACAGAAGCGCCTTGACGACGGCAACGGCGTCCGCGTCCGTAGCCACCGGCGCTTGGACGCAGCGCAGCACAAACGTCTCGAAGCCGAGGGCGAGCGCACAGCAGAGTCGCGTTGGATCGAGCAGCAGTTGCATGTCCTGATGCGGCAACACATCGTTGGTCGCTTCGAAGAGCTGCGGCAACAGCAATGTCTCAAGTGCGAGCGTGGCAACACGAGCCGACGACTGCTGGGCTGCCAACTGCTCGGGCACGGACGCGGACGTCGACTCGACGCCGTCGACCGCTAGTGATGCGCCAAAGTGATAGCCCATGTGGCACGTCGTGCGCAAGAGGCGGCGCACGATTGGCTCATTGATGGCGCGCGACAGGAAGTCACCGAGAACGCCGAGCGCCGACCCGAGCACCCCGTTGGCGAGCACGGTCGACGCCGTCGGTCCCGCGACCTCGATCGTGTCGCGCTGGTAAAAGACACTGACGCACTCGTCGAGAAAGTTGGCCAGTAGCGTCGTGTAGTCGTCGGTGCCCCCATGCGCCAAGACGCCAATGCAAGCGAGGGCGACATCAAAGAAACCGGTGCGGAGCCGCGTGTCGGTGCAGAGGTGCACCACGTCAAAGAGCCGCGTCCGGCGCTGGACGTATTCGCCGATCGCAATGGTGCCAGGTGCTGTCGGGAGCAACTCGGCGACCGCGTGCGCAAGAAACCACGCGGCAAAGTCGCTCGTCGGTGACAATAGTGGCGCGAGCAAGCCCGCCACGTCGATTTTTGGCGCGCTGCTCAACAGTGCAAAGTCAAAGAGGATCGACGCTGCGACAGTCGACGCTTGCGCATCATTGTCTCGCGTCTCTGCGTCCAGTGCCGCGTCGCGTACGTGCTGCAGGAGCCGGACGTAGCCGGCGTCAAACGCATGCAGCAGACTTGAAAACGCTTGGTTCTCGGCCTCCACTGTCGCGATCGCCTCGGCCACGTGGGTCGTCGGCGGCATCCGCGCAGCCACTGGAGGCGCGTCCACCTTGTCGTAGAAGAGCATGTAGGCGCTCCGGCGCTTGGACTGCGCCGTGGCCACGTACCGGCGGGTGCTCGAGTCCCAGCGCTCAACGACTTCGTCGCCGCCAAAACACTCGTCGCGCAAGTGCTGTACTTCAAAGGGGCGCACGGTCTGGTCGTTGCATTCGACCCACGAATCACGGGCATCGCGCAAGAACGAGTAGTAGTGGCCCGTGTCGCACGTGCCACTGTGAACGACGACACCGCGCAGGGCGTAGAGTGCCTCGCCCGCCTTGCCGTCGAGGCCGTCGGACGTGAACGGGTGCATGTCGAGGCTGTTGGGAAACTCGAGCAGGTCGTTGAGTTTGCATTTTTCCATCGTGTCAAAGTCAAACTCAAACCGCTTGAGGTGCACGACGAGCGTCTTGGGCAGCGACTGAAGGCAGACGCGCTTGAGCGCCTTCACTTTGGTCTGCGCGACTTCGCAAAAGTAGGCGTTATCGCCCTCGAGCGTCTCGCCTTGCACGTACGCTGCGAGGGAATCTGCGAGCGTCGCCTTGTGCTGCACGTCGACGCTCAGCGCAAAAAACGGCTCGTCGCGCGCCGAGACGTGCCCGTGCTCGGTGATGATCTGGTTGACGAGGCGCCCGCCAAAGCCGAGCGTCGCAGGCGTCACGAACGACTCGACGCGGTCGAGGAGGACGCCAAAGAACTCGTCGGCGTCCATCTGCACGCGCACGTCTGTTGGCTGACCGTCCTCGTCCTTGTGCGAGACGCAGAACGCTGTCGGGTCCACAAACTTGCGGACGGTGGACTCGAGCCCGACAAAGACGCGCTGGAGTTCGCGCACCTCGTCCGCTGCCGACGACGACGCGTCAACCGAAGTTGAAAGCAGTGCGTACCGGAACGACTGCAGGTGAAAGAGCTGCTGCACCAGCGCGTTCATGTAGCAGGTGCAGCCGGGATTGAAGAGGCCGGCGGACGACGACGACGACCGCGCTTCGTCGAGCGGTGCAAACGCCCACGGCCGTCCGACACGGTCGAGGACGTCGAGGGCTTCGGTCTGGAACGCCACGAGCAGTTGCAGCACCGTGGGCGCAATGTGCACGGGGTCCTGTGCGACAAAGCGCTCGATAATGTCGAGCGCAAGTCCGCGAGCGAGCGCCGAGTAGCATGATACACCCTCGCTTCCAAAGAGAAGCGAGTGCCACAGACTGGACACCATCTCGGGCGTCGGCATCACGACGTTGGCCGAGACGAGAGTTTGCAAGAGGCGCAGTAGCCCGACCAAGACGCTGTCGGGCGTCGAGCCAATGCGTTCCGAGCTCGTGTGCGCTAGCACATGATGCAGCAGCGTCGCTCCAAAGCTCGACGCGCTCAGCCACGTCGTGGTTGCCTGCAGCGGGAGTGCTGCTGCCAAGACGTCGGTCGCCAGTGCAAAGAACGCATCGTTGGCTTCGGACGCCGTGACGGTTAGGGCGATGGCGCTGACAGCTTGCGCGACATCGGGCAGCATACTTCGTCCGTGCTGGCGCAAGAAGCCCGTGAATGCGTCACAGATCCGGTCGCGGGTCCCGGCATGTGGACAGTGAAGACCAATCGCCCGAAGCCACGGCTGCCACTGGCCTTGGAAATGCGTGTGCACGTACGCCGGGTCGCGGGCGCCAAGCAAGCTGGCGATGTGCATGGCGGCGTCGACAACAGACGACATGTCGTCCGACATCATCTCGGCCAACGTATGACGCTCAATCGCGTCCAAAAGCAAATGTACGATATGGCCTTCGTCCACGGCGCGGTGAAACGCTGGGAGGCTCTCGGCCACGAGCTGCTGGTCAAAACGCGACGGCAGCGCAGATGGCAGCGCGTCGAGCCCCCAGATGTACCCAATCACACGCAGCGCGGCCGCTAAACACGTCATTTCCAACGTCGACGACGCTGCTGGTGGCCACGCGACGATCGCGTTGTAGAGGTGGAGCGCGCCACCGAGACGCACGAAGCGTTCGCGCCATTGCCGACGCGCCGCATGCTCGCCCGAGACATCGTCCGCCGGCAGCAAGAGTGCCTCGACGATGCGAAGCCCGTAGAGCAGGCGGTGCGCGTTCGATGTGTCGAGCAAGCTTTCCCAGTGCACGGCACTCGACACTGAGTCCCGAAGAAGGACCATGCGGTCCAAAAGCTTGCGATTCGTCGGAAGCGACGAAAGAAGGTCCCACGCTCCGTCGCTTGTTGGCGACGGCCACTCTAAGACGTGAAAGAGCGCGTCAAAGTACTCGTCCGTGTTGACCACGGCTTCGTCAATCGTTGACGGCGCCACTTCCTTCACCGTCACTTGGATCGGTGGGGGCAGCGGATAGACACGTGCGACCCGCTGCAATGACGCGGTCCGAGACTCGTACGAGTCGTCGTTTGGCGCATCGTAGTCGTTGAGCGCTTGCAAAACCGACTGCTTGAGAATGCGCGCGCCATCGATAGGCTTGGCGGGCGACGGGAGCACTGAGAGCTCCGGGGGCGCCGCCTTGGCTGGCGCACACGCTGTCAAGAAGCGGTGCAAGAGCGCGACACAGCGAGTCACAAGGTGCGCGTCATCGCTACTCGAGGTGTTTGCGGTGACTTGGGCCTTGGCTCGGAGCAGGTGCCCCATGCACGTGTCAGTGAACTCGCGCTTGCACACGTCGGCGTCCACGTGAACGTCCAAGTGGTATGCGATGAGGTGGTCCATGCACGTCTCAACGACGTCGCCATTCGCATAAAGCGCCAAGTGCCACAGCTCCGAGAGCCCCACGAGGTTGCCAAGAGGCAGCACAACAGCGCAGCGCACGTCATCGTCGTCACTTGGCAGTGGTTGCAATGACTGCAGCGCCAAGTTGACCGACTGGAAGAGCAGGTGGAAGCACTCGAGCGCATCGACAGAGATGAGCCGGCTCGGCAGCGATCCAAACTGGCGTAAGATGTGCACGCGCAGATCATGGTCGAGCAACGTCATCGTATCGTCTGGTAGGAGCTGCTCGCAGAGCTGAAACCACTGGAAGCAAAGATCGGCTTCGGACGACGTTGCAGCCGACGCAATGCAGTTGTGCCAGAGCGTATTGAGCTGCGACGGGCTCAATCGCGTGCCGTGGTTGGCCAACAGCACGAGCAGCCAGCTCCCGTGCAGCGCCAAGAGCCGGCATTTGTATGGCTCTAGCGCGTCGCCGCTCTCGGCGTGGCCGCGGGCTTTGAACTCGGAGAGCTCGTTCAAGAGACCTGTCAAGATCGTCGGCTGGAGGTCCGCGACCTGCTGCTCGGTCAGCCGGGGGCGGTAGCCTTCCGAGAAGAGCCGGCTAAAGTGCGACAGAAAGTGCAGAGCTGCGCGCACTGCTTCTGGCGTTTGGCTCGAGCGGACTTGGATGAGGTGGAAGCAGTCGACAAAGATATCGCCCATGGCCTCGCCAAGGAGCGCGTGCAGCGTTTGAATACACATGTCCATAGTCGCAGCGCAGCGGTCAGTCTTGAGCGCCTCCCAGAGGTGCGTGGCCACTGTTTGATGGTTTTCGCTGCCGTGGTCGTTGCGGGCGGCCGCGCGGAGCACACTGAGCGCTGCGCTGTCAATGGTCGGCAGCGACGCGACGCGGCCGAGGACGTGCGCGACGCTCTGCACGTTCGAGACTATGTCGACGAGCAGCTCGAGTGTCGTCGTGAGAAGCGCTTCGTGGCGGCCCTTGCTTGCGTCCATGGCCACGCTCCAGACAAGGTCGAGGTGCTCCGCCGCGACGCCGCTCTCGCCGGCGTAGATGTCAAAGATGGGCGCTGCTCGCTTGAGCATCTCGGCATGCATTGTGTCCCCGAAGAGATGCCCCAGTACCTGCACGGAAGTAGTCAAGAGATGTACTACACAGGTCAATTGTACCTGGTGCGCGTCAAGCCAAGCCACCGCCATCGGTGTCGGTAGCTGCTTGAGCGTCTCCGTCATGTCGGCCAAGCCATGCAACCGCTTCTCGAGCGAGCGACACTCGAGCGCCTTGTGCGCAATCTGCGATCCAAGTGAGTACTTTTCTGCACAAAAAGGGCGACCTCGAGGGTGAGGGTGTGGAGGAAGTGGTCGTGCGTCGGGCTCGTCAGTATCTCAAAGAAGTGCACAACATCGCCGAGCTCGCTGCGCTGGACGGACGAGAGGTCCGGTGGCAACGCCGCCACATGCGCGACCATCGCGTCGCTCAATGCCGGAAGTAGCTCGAGCATGAAGGCTGTCGCAAGCTGGTCCTTGACAACCGCAATGCACTTGATCGCGCACACGACAGCGTTGAGCTCAAACGGCTGGCTAATACGGTACTCGAGATCCTCGTTCTCGTCGTCTGTGGCCGGGTCACCCGCCCGCTGCAGCGGCAGCGACGGGTCGAGGTTGCACAAAATGGCGTCGAAGCCGCCCGCTTCGATAAACGCATCAATGTTCTTGGCCAGCAGCTCCGAGGTTGCGCCATCGCTCTCTACGGCATTCGACATCGGAACACAGCCTTTCCAGTCCCAACGTACGAGCAGCGTCGTTGAGGTAGAAGGCGCGGTTGTCATCCATAAGGCGGTAGAGCGTCGGAAGCATGCTGGGGTCGCCCACGCGCAGCCGCGACACGACGCACTCCAGTGTAAACTAGTCACGATGAGTATGTTCTCAAGAGCTCGGGTGAGTAGTACCTGGAAAAAGTCGTTTACGGTCGCCGCGACCGTGTCGGCAAACGGCCGCGCCAGAAGGACCTGCACGTAGTGCTCCATGTAGTCGGTCACAAGGCGCTCCTCAGCGTCCGCTAGCACACAATGAGTTGCAGGTAGCTTGCTGGATGCAGTCGTACCCGGAAGCGCGCCGGACGTGACGACCTCGACGATGGCCGAGAGCGCATACGTCGGGTTGGCGTCCTTCTGGACGTCGTCGCAGAGACTGGTGCATGTACCATCCAGGTCATCGAGGATCGCGCGGCAAAGGCGTAGGACCCGGTCCGAGTCCTCCATGAGGGTTGCTGCCTCTTTGCCGAGTAAGCTTCCGTTTCACTGCAAGACGACGCGCTCGTTCAAGTGCGCCTTCCGGTCGCATACAAGATACCATATAGTTTCATTAAGTGCGCCATCCGTTTTGGCCAAATTGCGGTTTCTGCTGTGGCATACAAAGAGCAAGTGTTGCATGACCACCGGTTTCGTGGTGGTTTTGGATTCCCAAGGGTCACTTGCAGCAGCATGGACGCAGCGACGCTCGCCGACCTCCGCGCCAAGTACGCGACCAGCGCGCCGGCAACCACGCCGTCGCCGCACGTCTATGGCGGCGCGTCCACGCTGCGCATCTGCGACCGCTGCCACGGCCAGCGCATCGAGCGAGTCCCGTACAACTACATGGTGCTCGAACAGACGTGCTCGGGTAGGGCAAATCGCTGGTATGCGTGGCTCATGGCTCTGTTGCGTAGCGTGCGATGGCGAAGGCGTGCTAGCGGTGCAGCGAGGCCGACTGTAGTAGACGAGCCATTATAAGCTGGGCAGCTTCGGCCTGTCCAAAAATCGTGTTATGTGATACGGCTGGAGCCGTCAGATTTCGATTTCCTGTGCTATCACAGCCCTCCATCGCACGATGATGGCCACCGTGTCCCATGGTATTCCTCCGCTCGCAGAGTTATCGCCGGTGGGCGACGACTTGTTGCCTGCCTTTGACTTCGACACGATCGACAACAGTGAGAGTGGAAAGGAACTCCACGACGATGAGATGGGCTTTCTCTGCGACGTGCTCTTCTTCAACGAGCCGACCACCGCCCCCGTTGACGACTTTTTCGACTGCCCTCTGGACTTGCTTCTCGCGCCCGACGCCACGGACGACGAGGCGAAGAAGATCTGCGCCATTGACGGGTGCCACAAGCGCGTTCGGTCGCGCGGCCTGTGCAAGGCGCATGGCGGTGGTCGCCGCTGCTCCGTGGCTGGTAAGACCTCGTTGTGACTTAACAGGACCAAATTCTCACTCAAGCAATAGGCTGCATCAAGAGCAGTCAAGGCCGGGGACTCTGCATTCGCCACGGCGGCGGCCGGCGCTGCCAAGAGCCCGGCTGCTCTCGCGGCGCCCAATCGAGCGGTCGATGCAAAAACCACGGCGGCGGTATCCGCTGCCGGGCCCCCGGGTGCACCAAGAGCAGCCAAGGCGCAGGGTACGTCCTTCTAAATACGACCACTCGGAGACGCATACTACGGTAGGTTTTGCCGCACGCATGGTGGCGGCAAGCTCTGCAAGCACCCAGGTTGCAAGAAGGGCAGCCAGCGCAAAGGCTACTGTGCTACCCACTGCCACACCCATGCGATCAGTCGCACGTAACCACGTCATAGCATGATGTACAACAACGATATTGAACTTCGATGCGTCGTGGGAGCATGATGAGGTCCCAGCTGCCTCAAGACTCAGAGTGGCAGAAAGGACAATATTATGCGGTTGGCCCCTCGGCCTGCCACGTCAGACAAATCGATTCCTAGAGGACCTCGTAAACTGTATCGGTCTAGCGCTTGCCTCGGCGTATCCGACGCGATGAGCCGCCGGCAGATCCGATTCGAAGAATACGCATCGTCCGGACCCGTCGTCGAGCGCGTCGCCTGCAACATGGAGACGAAGCCAGCGCGGGCACCCAAGTTTGCTGCTTCTGCGTCGCACGTCGCCAACGACGCGTACCTGGCGGCCTTTGACGCCGACCCGCGAAAGCCGTCGTCCAAGCAGCCGCAGCCAGCAAGCATGAGTACCTCGGGAGATGGCAACACTGCTTTGCCCAAGATTGCTGGCGCCGTGCGCGCACATGTGCCCGCGGCCGAACCAACGACCCGTTCATCGTCGTGGACGCGAGGTCCGAGTGATGCTGCTGGCTCGGCGCAAGCCGTATCCAGCCAACCGCTGACTTGCATGAGCTTGTCGCCGGATGGCTCGGAAGTGGTTGTCGGCAGCTGCGACCACGCGCTCTACACGATCCCGCTGCGCAGCTCGGGGTCCAAGAAGGCTCGGGGACTCACGTTGTACACCACGACGTGCGGCCACAAGGAATGGGTCACGGCCGTCGCGCACCTTGCCGGTACTGACAGCATTACGAAGTGCCAAAGCGCATGCACATGTAGATGGCCGCGTCGTCTCTGCGGGCATGGACAGCAAACTCTGCCTCTGGGAGAACGGTGCCGTCGCACGCTGCGAAGACCTGGTGGGCTCTCGAGCCCCACCGTCTCTCGACTATTCAATGTATTAGATGGGCCACGCCGGGTCCATCTCGCTGATCCAGACGATTGGCAACGACTGGATCGTGAGCGCGAGCTACGACAAGACGTATCGGCTGTGGGACGCGACGCCCGGGCGCCGCGCCGGCAAGAATGGCCGAGAGAGACATGCGTTGCGCGGCCATGACGCCCCGATTCTCGACTGCAGCCTCTGGGGCTCACGGCTCATTGGCGGCGATCGCAGCGGCTCGGTGCTCGTTTTCGACGTCGCTGCCTGTACGAGTTGATCGTCAGTCGTCCTCTTGACGTAGCACGACGCTTAGATACTCTCGAGAAGAAGTGGAACGCGGCGCACGACGGCCACTGCACGAGTGTTTTGGGCTCGGCGTTTGCACCCGACATTGCGTACAGTGGCGGCCAAGACGGCGTTGTGCAGCGCTGGGACCTGCGCACAAAGGCGAGCACGCTTGCGCTGCCCGTGCATAGCGGCAAGACAGGCAAAGGCGCCGTACGCTCTCATAAATCATCGGCCAAAAGCTCAGAGACGACTTTAGGTGAGTTTTCTACGCGAGCAGCCGTCAAACGAACACGTTCTTGTCACGGGGGGTGCTGACGGCAAGGTCCACGTCCTCGACACGCGCCGCAACACGCTCCGGTCGACGTTTGACAGCCACCAGACGTTCATCTATTCGCTGCATGTGGCCCACGACCTGTGCTTTAGCGGCAGCGGAGACGGGATGCTGCTCGTGCACAACTTGGCCACCGACGCCTTGTGCTACGGCCTCGGCGCCAACCAAGCGGCGGTGCGGGCCATTGCCACGACGCCCGCTGAGCTCGTTGCGGCCGGTGACGATGGCGGCGTCCTTGTCTATAACTTTGCGTAAAGTTATGAATCTACTGGATGGTGTCGATGTGGCGACCTTCTGTGCTCTCGTGAAGGACAAAGCTCTGTGTACCGGACGGGGGGCATCCGAAGGTACATCAGGCCCAGGCACCAACTGGGATCATCTGCGTAAGGACTGCGTGTGATACCGAGGCCAGTTCGTGCTTGACAAGATGCCATTTGTTGGAGTGCTCACCAGTGGTATTAGCAATAAGTTAGTGTTCTATTACGAAATCGACGAGTTTGTACTTAGCCCAAGGTGCGGGCAATGTTGAGGACGCTCGCAAAGAGCGCGCTGGCCGCGAGCCCTTGCGTCGCATCCGACGCGAACGACGAGCCCGAGAGGAAGAGTGGGAACGCTGCGTGGCGGTCCGTGTGCAGCGCGAGGCCGACCTGGGCGCCGACCAAATGAGCAAATGGCGCCGACGACGACTGCAGTTGAATCTCAATGCGACCGTTTGCAAGCGTCGTCGTTGTGCGGGCGGCCTTGGGCAGCTGCGCAAACGCCGGCGCACAGCTTGCGACGTGCGCAATCACTTGGTCGATCGTCGTCACCGCCGTCGGGCACGGCGAGACCGGCGACCCGTTGATGGCGTCGGCGGCGTTCAGGTTGAGGCCGAGCTCGCGCGCGAGGAGCACCATCTTCTTGGCCGACGCGACGCCCGTGAGGTCGTCGAGCACCTCGGCAGGCGCCATTGACGAAAACTGCGCCAAGAGCACGCTGCGAAGCGCCGCCTCGATGGGCGTCGCCGGCGCTTGGTCGAGCTCGAGGAGCAGCGCGTTCATGACCGAGCTCCACGAAGCCTCAATCTTGGTGATGCTGTCGCCGGTCTGGAGAAGGTTCTGCAGCGTCGAGAGAACGGGCACACCCATCCCGAGGCAGGCCTCCGTGTCCAAGACGACTTGGTTCTGGGAGGCCGTCTTGCGCAGCGAGAGGGATGCATCGTTGGCGACGTGGAGGTTGTTGCTCACAATGAAGCAGTCGGCGGCCAGCCAGCTCGGGTACTGCTTGATCGTCGCGTCGTCGCCCGAGACGTCCAAAACGAGCGCATACGGAATGTGGTCCGTATGCACGTGTTGAATGAAGCGGGCCATGTTAAGCGGCTCGGACGTGGCCGACGCGAGCGACGCTGCGTTGAAGCCCGTCGGGTGCAGCTGCATGTGGTCGCGGTCGGCCACCGCGCGAATGCGCAAGTCGACCTTGTACTTGCGCGCTAGCATGGCGGCTTGCGAGAGGATCTGCGTCTGGAGCGCGGCGCCGACCTTGGAATGCGCGCCAAGAATACCGATCGAAATGGTTTGGTCCGCAAGGAAGAACGCCGAGTGCACCGCCCGAAGCGCGGCGCCAGAGTCCTCGTAGCGCACGACCGCCGAGATGTTGCGCTCCGACGAGCCCTGGGAGATGCCGAGGATGTTGATGTCGGCGCGGCCAAGAGCGCCAAAGAAGCGCCCGCAGACACCGGGGGTTTGCGACATGTTGTCGCCGACGGCCGCGATGATGCTTACGGGCGACTCGAACGTCACGGCGTCAATGAGCCCGTGGTGGAGCTCCTTGAAAAAGGCGGCTTCGATCGCGTCCTTGGCGTCAACCGCGTTGGCCGCGGGGATCGCAAAGCAGATCGAGTGCTCGGAACTGGCCTGCGCAATGAGCACGACGTTGACCTTGATGCGGTCGAGGGCCGAGAAGAGGCGGGACGCGACGCCGTGGACGCCCACCATGCCAGTGCCCTCGAGGTTGAACATGGCGAGGTGATCGATCGTCGAGAAGCCGCTCACAATGTGCTTGGCGGTCGTCGTCGGCGACGTCGGCCGCCGATGAAAAATGCGCGTGCCCGGGTGCGTCGGGTCGAACGTATTCCGGATAAAGATCGGGATGCTCTCGGCGACGGCCGGGGCCATCGTCTTGGGGTGGATGACCTTGGCACCAAAGTAGGCCAGCTCCATGGCCTCCTGGTACGAGATCTGCGGGAGGATCTTGGCTTCCGGTACGCGGCGCGGGTCGGCGCTGTACACGCCGCTGACGTCGGTCCAGATGGTAATGGACGCGGCCTTGAGCACGCGGCCGAAAATGGATGCTGAGAAGTCGCTGCCGTCCCGCTTGAGCGTCGTGACAACGCCGTCGGTCGTCGAACAGATGAAGCCCGTGATGCAGAGGTGCGTCGCGTTGTGGAGTGCATCCATCTTGGCCCGGAGCTTCGCGGCCGTGAGTTCGTACAAGACGACTGGCCCATGATTCGGATCAATCTCAACCGTAAGCACCTCGCGCGAGTCGATGAATGCGAACCGCTCCGTCTTGCCCGCAAGCTCCAAGTTGTGGTTGAGCACGGCCGTCATGATGCGCGCCGACCAGAGTTCGCCGTGGCCGCTCACGAGTTCCGTCACGTTTTCGTTGTACGAGCGCATGATCGAGATAGCGTGCAGCAGTTCTTGAAGCGTCGCCAAGTCCTGCCGTATCTGGACAAGGATCGCGTCACCGACGTCTGGCGGTAGTAGCTCTGCGACGGCGGCCGCGTGCTTGGCCTCGATCTGGTCCACGATCGCTTGGATCGTTGACGTCTGCTTCGTCTTGGCGAGCTCGACGAGCGAGATGAGGAGGTCAGTGACCTTGGGCTTGCCACCCATGGCCGACACGACGACCGCGATCTTGTCGCTCTCGACACCAGCGACGATGGCCTGGACGGCCTTCATGGCCTCGGCGTTCCCGACGGACGTTCCGCCAAACTTGTGTACGACGAAGGAAGGCATGGAGATGGTAGTGGGCGGTCGAGGAAGCTCGAGGTAACTTGTGGAATGGGCGGGCGGGACAACGAGGCTGGCTGCTTGCGCGATCTTGGCCGGCCGCCACAAGAAGTTCTCGTGGTCGCCAGCTGGAAAGATCCGTTATCCTGGTGAATGGTCCGGATCGCAACCACTTGACATTTGTATGCTCCACCACCTGGTGCATTCCCTCAGAAAGCAACCGCCAATGTGGGACAGCCGCACGAATCAGAGACATTCCCTCACTCTGTCAGCAGAGACGAAGCGGATGCGCGTCACAGAACCAGCGCGGAACGTTAATTACACAATACCGTGTGCTCATTGGCTCCTGCGACTGGACTTCAGTGGCCGCGTGGTTTTTTGCACCCGGTAGGGGGGCCTACGTTTTGGAAGTGCCACCGTTGAGTCGACGCTGGTGGTGGCACCACAACGACGATTCTAGAGGCTGCGCGTCACACAATGGGCTACTTCAAGGCCCGGCAACGCTCCTCCTTCCCGCAATAAGAAATGAGAGCATTCATCTCGGTGGTGATGAGAATTTCTGGCAATGTAGCAAGAAAGAGCCTTGAAGGGTTGAACCCATATGAGCGCCACCGGTGACACCCACGATGAGTTGACGGTACCGGCGAACCGGCGATGGCGCGCCAACCAGCCTTGAAAGCGCGGTGCTGATGTTGAAGTGGGATTTGCAATCGGTCGCCGTCTGTTCCTTATTTCATGGGTCCCCCCACAGGACTGTTTTGGTAGTCCGCCCCCCACCCCTATGATATTCCGTGCAAGCTGCTTGGCTTCGGCGAGGGTCGAATCAAACGAGCAGCCACGATGAGCAGCGAAGTCCCCGTGATGTCGATGACGCCGACCCAGTTCGAGATGGGAGTGCGTCGCCGCTGCCAGCGACCACGATGGTCTAAGACATGTGCTTGTAGGAGTGCACGAAGCTGCAGCGCGAGTCGCTCAAGTGCATCGAAGGTAGGCAGCCATGGTACCGCCGTGGGCACTCACCTGCTCTCGCACAGAAAACTACCGCCAGCGTGACAAGTGCAACGAGTTCTTTGAGCGCTATCGCGAATGCAAGAAGGTTGCAATTCAGCCACCTCGCTGCGACTGACACACTTCTATAGGGTCGCCACGCAGCCATCATTGCGGCTCGGCGAGCGGGCAAGCTGGACTAGACACGAGTTACAAACTCGCATGGAGGCAGCTGTCTGCGACTGCGGCTGTCGCGACCCCACAGCGACTTGTATTACATGGACAATGTAGCAATATCATGCATCTTCGCGATTACCGCGCTTGGCTTTGAGTTCGTCCAGAAACGACATCTTGGGTGGCGTCGGTGCTGCAGTGGGCGCGCTCGGCGGCGCTGGCTCTGCTTTGTTGGCGCGGCGCTTGAGCTCGTCCAGAAAACTGGGACGTGCGCCCTCTTCGGATGTCGATGGCATTACACTCAGCGGCTTCGTCTTGAGCAGCGGCGATGCACACGGCGAACGCGAGTTGCGCCGGCGCTGAATCTCAGCGAGGTTGTTGGGCTTGGCGATATCATCCAGCAGCGTAGGCTCGATGATGGAAGGCCGCTTCTTCAGCAGCGACGGTGTCGTGGCCAGGCCCAGCATCTTGAGAAGCGCGTGAGACTTTGGCTGGGAGGCTGCCTTGGCCGGGACGTTTTCGACCGACTCGGCACTGCTAACCTCGTCGTCGGGCAGCGTTCGAGTGCTTTCGCAGCGAACAAGGTCCTGCGTCGACTTGCGCGCGCAAAAGTCCGTCTGTAGAAAGTGCAAAACGTTGGGCGACGCCTTGACTGCGCTCACAGTGCGTATCTGACTCATGACGTCGTGGACAGCCTTGACGCACGTTTCCTTGGGCGTGCGCTTGGGCACCACTACCTCCTTTGGTACAGTCATCGCCGCCTCCTAGGATATATGCAATTCGTTTGCCGTCATGCGGAACGTTCAGTACCTCGGTTTTGGGAAACTCCTTGGACCGCTCAGCAATCGCATTGGTCAGCTCGTGCTTGCGCGCAAGGGCTTCTTCTTCAGCCGACAGCTTCTTGTGCATGGCGCGTTCCTTGGGCTTGATGTCGGGCGTCGACGAGAAGGGGCCGCGGATCACACCGTGACGGATCTCGGGCGGCAAAAGGCGAATGGCAGCGATCTCGTCGAGGTACTGCTCGTGGGTCGGACACGCAACTTGGATTGCGCGCTCTGCGATGACGATTTCGCTCTTGAGCCCATCGCGCTCCTTGCAGAGCGATTGAAAGATCTTTTTGGCTTCGTCGCTAGAGATTTGCGTCACGACACGTCACGTTCCTGATGCTTACCGAAGGCGGATGAGCGTCGGCTTGCCAAAACTCTTGATGAGGTCGTCCGAGCGGCAATCTGTGTGTTGCAATCAACATCTTTAGCGCTATGCGGTTGTACCGTCCGAGACGGCGTGGTATTCTGTCTTGGCGAGCGGGATCTCGTGCTCGACGAGCGCTTGCAAGCGTGCTTTCTTCTGCGCGAGTCGCTTGGCTTGAGTCTCAAACTTGGCGAGACGCTGCTTGATCTCGTCTTCTGTCGGGTACCGGTACACTGGATTCAAGAGCTGCTTGTCGCTCAGTGGCTTGAGTTTGACCTCAGCCCGCGCCCCTGCCGTCGCGTTGGGACCAAGTTTCGCATGCGCTGCACGCACCTTTGACGGGATCCCAGCCCGCCTTGACGGTCTCGCCGTGGTACTGCTGCACCAGGACCTTGAGATGGGCAATGAAGCCCGCGCGCCACTCGCCCTTTCGACCTTCCTTGTCAAACTCAAAGGCGTCGGGCAGCGCGAGGTAAATCGCTCGCATCTCAGTGATGTCGTACCTGCGCCGACCATAGTCACCTTTAGCATTTGTGAATCGCACGTACATTTCGAGGTTGGTAAAGCACTGGGCCGTGTCGCCCGAGATAAAATTGTCCCGCGCCTTGTCGACCTCGTGCGTGACGACCCACTGCAAGAGTCTAGAAAGGCCAGCAATGTGAGTTGAATGGATACGAATGACGTTCGCTGACTTGTTTTGTTTGAGGTAGTTGACCAAATCACGTGTGTAGAGCACGCCTGCCTGCTTGGCGGCATCCAGGAGCTGATCAACCGACATAGCCGCGATCGAGTCCGGAATGAGCGAGCACAGCCGCTCCAAGCACACTTGATTGTCGGCCAAGTGGTTGGCGCGCCATGCGTCTTCAAGCCGCTTCATTTCCCCGGGGTATTCTACAGCCAGCTCCAGCCCAAACACCATCGCAAGAGAACGCACCCTTGGCGTTTTCGCGACGCGAGCGCCAGATTTCCATTTGCTTGAGCGTCGCGTTGATCTGGCGATCCTTGATCTGGAGCTCCCTGGCGCGGTAGCCCTTGAAGCTTTGGCAGAGCACGGTCGCGCGCTCCACGAGTGCGAGCAGCGTCTCGCCAGTGGCTTGGGTCACTTCATGGGCTGTCTGTTCCCACTTTAAAACAAGGATCTGCTGTTCAACGAGGTACCTTGAGTAGCTCCCGTGCAGCGGCAAGAAGGTCCTCCGTCGAGAATTTGGCAATCAAGGTCTGGAGCTTCTCGAGCATCGTTTCCGTGGCTGCAACGACGAGGGTTTGGGCGACGTTTTGCTTTAAGACGGCTTGTTTGAACTGCTCTTGGATGCTCAGCACGTCTTTCCGAAGGCAGTCCATGGACTGCACTTGCAGAATCGCCATGCTGCCTCGGCGCGTCGGTGACGCTGTCAGAGGCGCCTTGATGTCAGCAACAAGTTTAGGGTCCTCGACCTTGACCTTGAGTTCCCGAAGACTCTCTTGGGCCTTCGAGAGCTGCGCCTTGAAGGTTGCAATGTCCTTGGTGTGCTCGTGCAGCCCCCGCAGCAAGGTGTCGAGCTCTACATGCTAAAGTATAAACACCATTTCATGTTTGGAAGTACCTTTGGTGTACTCTTCCGTCGGTGAGTTGTGCAAGAGCGATTGTTCGTACAGGAGACGGTCATAGTCGGCCTCGGCCGTCGTAAGATGTCGATCTGCGACATCGAATCCATTGGTCTTGGACGACTCGAGCTTCCACTACGGTTGTGCTGGAATCATGGAGCCGCGTCATTGAGCTACCTGAAGATCTTCGTCGCTCAAGCCCAGCGTCGACTTGAGCAAATCGATCTGTTCCATGAGCTGCCG
Source organism: Saprolegnia diclina VS20 (assembly GCF_000281045.1). Classification (NCBI taxonomy): domain Eukaryota; phylum Oomycota; class Saprolegniomycetes; order Saprolegniales; family Saprolegniaceae; genus Saprolegnia; species Saprolegnia diclina. The sequence continues at coordinate 139,960 of NW_008246129.1, forward strand.
GACTTTTGAATCATCTGCCTCAGCCGAGTTGAGAGCAACGGTCTTGGGCGTTGGAAACAAAAAGGGTCCGTCACCGTTATCGTCGAATGCAACTTCTTGCCCACGACCCTAATCCTCTGTTATGAAGCGATTCGACGAGTACACTAGTACCGGTGAGGTCCGGGGGCTATGTCGTGGCGTGCGCAGTGGGGCAACCCCTGGTCGCTTCTCACCACTGTGCTTGTCAAGGGCGGGCGCACACTTGCGTGAAACGTGCACGAGAACGTTGCCTTCGCTCGTGAGACTGCGGCGGATCTTGCGGATCGTGGAGCGCACCGACGGCTCCTTCCCACGCCCTTGGGACATTGTCACTTTCGTCGTCGTGGACTCGCGGCGACCGCTTTGCGCGGATGCCGGACGACTGCCGCTGCGCGCCGGCGGACTCCGCGGTGACTCCTTCGTTTTAGTAAGGCCAAACATCTTGTGCACGTGATCTTTGTGGTCGAGGAGGTGCACGCCTTGCATGTAGAGGCGTGCATACGGTGATTCTTTCTCCTTACGTGGTAGCTTGACGTGCTCTCTCGGGAGCACAAAGGTGGTTTTGGACGGCGATCGGGCAGGATCGCCAATAAGATACGACGGCCGACGCCCGGGCGCTGATGCCGTGCTCTCTGTCTGGCTCGGTCGGCCAAACAGCTTGGCTGTCAGCGACATACCGACTGTCCGTTTCCGCCTGTCTAAATCCGGTTACGCCTGTGATTGGTCAAAATCCAGGAAGATTTTTAGCCAGTCGTTGCACAGAAGAGCTCATCGAGCTTCATTTGCTCATGCTCCTCCGACGCCTGCAACGCGGCTTGGCCGGCGCGGGCTTTGCCACCAAGGCTATCGACGTGCTCACGCCCAAGATGCGGCGCAAGATCGAATCGTTCGTCGAGATCGTTCGTGTCAAGCGCGTAGAGCAGGCCGCGACCTCGGACTACACAATCGTGCCCACGACAATGCGGATTCCGAACGCCGAGCCGTGGCCCGCCGACTTCCGCGGCAAGTTCTTTCCATTCACGGACATTCGCAAGTTGCACCGTGACGGCCTTCTTCCGCCCGACGTCGAGGCAGAGCTCGAGGCCATGCGGTTTGTCTGGGACGTGAACACGCTTAAATGGCAGCTCAAGATCGACGCGCTCACGGTGTACAAGTCGATCTATGGCGATACGTACGTGCCGTACAAGTTTGTGTGTCCCGCCGAGGACCCGTGGCCCCGCGACACGTGGCACGCGCCGCTCGGGAAGCAAGTCTCTAACATCCTCAAGGACTTCCACAGCTCGAGACGCGTTAGGACCCAAGTGTTCAACAACCCGACTCCACGCCAAGCGCAGCTCATTGCACTCGACTTTGATTGGGAGGGCTCGGGCTACAGCTAAATGCACCATTTCTTGAACGACAGTGTGGTGATGCGATTTTTGCTCTTTGCGTCCAATGTTGCGTTGCATGTCTGAGAACGCCAGAGGCAGTAGCATCTCGCACACGGACGTGGCAGCGCGAGGAAAGACAGTTCACGCAACCATTACTGCAAGTAGCCACAGCCCGTTTTGGCCGTGAGGTCACTTCGTTTGACCGTCTACATGTACTGTCTGACGTGGCTAAACTTGTGAGCCAGCGACAACGACGACGCGTCAGGGTGCAATGTATCGAATCAATCAAGCAGCGTTTAACCTGTTGAAAAGTCTTCTAGTCGTCCTTTGCCGTCGCATCCAAAACAGCACTTGGAATGCACTCTTCCAGGGCCGTCTCCACAAGGTCCCGGAGCTCGGGTTGCTCGCCCTTGACGCTCCAGCGATTCGCAATATGACGCTTCATGGCCTTGCCGCCAAACTCGCCCCTATCAAAATATTAGATAAAGTATCCACTCGATCCATTGAAGCGTACAAGAAGAGGTTGAGAATCGGCTTGAGGAGCGTCGACGTCGGCATGGCGTACTCGCCGACTTCGCGCCGTTTTTTGCCCCACTTGGCCTGCAGGTCTTCGGCGTAGTCGAGGTACGTGGCGATGATTTCGCGCCGGGAAAAGCCCGGATTCTCGCAGTCAAAGAGCAGGCGATCCGCGTCGCGAAAGTTCCACGGGTTGTTGTACGCCGCGCGGCCAATCATGACGCCGTCCAGGTTGAGGTCCTTGTCCTACATCGTAGTATGACGCGTCGAGCATCATATCGTGTGCGCGTACCTGGAGCAGTGCGTGGGCGTCTTGGATTGAACCGACGCCGCCGTTGAGCATGATGTTGAGATGCGGAAAATCCGATTTCAGCCGGCCAACGTAGCTGTAGTTGAGCGCGGGGATCGTTCGGTTCTCGTGCGGGCTCAGCTTGAGACCGTCGAGCCAACACTTGCGCGCGTGCACCGTAAAGTCCGTCACACCCGATGCGGCGACGGTCGACACGAAGCTGTGAAAGTGCTCGTAACTGCGCTTCAATATCAGGCTCGGTCCATTGGTCAACAAACGTACGAGTCGAGATCGTCGACACCGATGCGGCACTTGACTGTGATCGGCGTGGACGCAACTTGCCGAATCATTTCGTAGCAAAGGTCGCGGACGAGCTCCGGGTTGAGCATAAGGCGCGCGCCAAAGCACTGGCTCGACACCTTGGGCGACGGGCACCCAACGTTGAGATTGATCTCGTGAAAATTGCCGTAGGTCTCGGCCATGCGTGCGACCGCTACAGCGTTGTGAGTCAGTTGTTCTGGGATGAAGGGCAGTCGTATTACTCCCGAGGCTCTTGACATCGTTGCCGCCGAGCTGGAGCGCCAGCGGGTGTTCAATGTCGTCATGACCGAGAAAGTAGTCCAGGTTGTCCTTCTGGTGCAGAAGCTACGGCGGTACAGACATGGCATCGTGAGCGCACGCAAGATTCACGCGTCAGTACCGTCTGATCGACGACCATCTCGGTGTACAAGAGCGTCTTGCGTGTGATCTGGCGCATCATGAAGCGGTAGTGGCGGTCTGTCCAGTCCATCTAGCGCGATAAGATGAGCCAAGTACGCTAGGCATATCCGCGGGTCGCACCATGGGGGCCACCGAGAGCCGCGTCGGAGCATAAGTCGATGCCATTCGTCTCAAGAGCATGAACCAAGCTCGTCCGTCGCCTTGTTATTGGGAGAGGGCCAATTGCTGCGAGCAAAATCTCTACGGCCAATCAAAACCTACCCTCAGGTTCTATGTCCAATCATACGTGGCAAAACGACCTTGCGCAAGGCCATTGGATAAAAATTGGTTTGCGATCCGCCCACGAAAGCCTACTTTGTGGAGGTCGCTGGGTCGTCTCGTGAACCAAGGAGCTGTACCCAAGTACTATTGTACATGTTTAGGATGGGATGTCGTACAGAGTATTTTTCACTTGGTCCCCATTTTGGCGATATATTATCAATTGGTCCCCAACTTTTTGCCAATATTATCACTTGGTCCCCAAGACATTTGATTGGTCGAAATAGGCCAAATTACGAAGCTGATTGGACGGAATCATAGTAATTCCTGCAGCCCAGCACGGTTGCCCTTGCACTAAATAGTGTCCAGACACGTTTAGCAGCTCACACTATTTGATGTAAATATAACAAATAGTGTGCGTGACCGGGTAAGTGGGCCATTTCGAAGGTACCCCACCCCACCAGACCAGGATGGAGACCAAGCGGGTAGTAAACGTGATGCAAGGCAATAAGAGGCGGTGAAGCCAAGTGTGTTGGATACGAGGGAAATGCTAGAGTGAGCATCATGATCGCTAGCTATCCGCGAAGAGCTATCGGGTGGCCATGAGGCACTCTGTACAAATGCACATACTGTGTCGTAGTTGTTCCGTCTATGAGGGACAATAGAACAGTTTATGACCCATCCGTCTACTGGTAAAACAAGAGCGTCCCTGAGATCTCCTATGCGGTAGATCTCTCGGTTATGCTAGCCGCCTGGTTTGTCAAACCCGGGCTATATGACATGTGCGTGATCGTGTTTCGCGTTGTCTTCATCTATAAAGACTTCGTACACATAGAGACTAGCAACTTCCTTCTTCATCATTTGCTCGCCGGGCTGTGGCTGCGCAGGTGACGGCGCGGGGATTCGACTTGCTCTCCTGTAGTGACGCGGGGGCGCTTGTGGCCGCCAGTTAGGTCCATGGTGACAAGCTTCATCTCGCATCTCGCTCAGCGGGGCGCTGTCGCAGCGGTCGTGGAGCGCGACGTCAGCGAACGTGCTCGGGTAGAAGGTGCGGGCTATATGGCTAAGTTTATGAATTAAGTTAGTCCATTATCTCAGCAGGATATTCCAGATGCACTGAGGCATTGAAACCGGGTCCGTCGTGCTTGAACTGCGTCTTCAGGTTAGACAGGAAGTGGATCAGTGCTCGAGCGGGATGACGTAGCCTCCCACAACAAGCATGGCGACAGCGTTCATTGCCTTGCCACGATCGGCAAAAAGTGCGAGGTCGGCCAAGTTGATGCCAGAGCGCATGCACAGCCGCAGGAGCCAAAGGTAGTTCTGTTGCGATGTCGCTCAGCGGAAGACGACATTGTGGACCGCCACGTCATCTATGCTGCATGTGGCTAGCTTTAGTCGTTCAGTTAGTCGAAACAAGATCTTTAGTAGTAGTAACGGACCGACCTTTCGGGGCCGGAAGAATGCAACCACTTTCCGATTTGCAAGCTTCCTCGCAAGAAGTTCTTCACAGTCTCAGCGGGTACAAGAGCGACGGCGGGGACGATGTTGCGGCCGTTGGCGTCGCGTTGAACAAGGCTGAGGTAGACACCAGGGTCCTCGGCCTTCACGACCGTCCCGTCGGTGCCGAGTACAGACGCATAATGGTGGTGCTTGATGGAGGCCCCGAAGTAAAAAAAGCTCGGTCGGTAGAAGTGCTTGCTATCGTTGAGCCGCACGAATGTCCTGGAGGAGCCACGGCAGGAACGTGTAGCTCGCGTCACTCTATCACAAAGCTTGGATGATACATAATCGTGGACTACAAAAGCTACCTGAGCCGTCAGAGACGCAATGACCCCGACCTTGACATGAGCCACGAAGACATCCGGCAACGCCGACCCACCACCGTCCGACTATCATGTTCCATTAGTGGTTGGAAGGATGGATGCGCATATTTATACCAGGATCGTCGTTGCCAATGCGCGTGCCGAGATCTAGTGTGCACCAGCTTGTGCACGTTTGCCATGGCCACGGCTTCTCGCACGGAGGCTGTGCTCATCGACATGCAAGTGTAGAGTGCTCAAGATTTACTTCTATACATCGGAAAGAAGTTGTGTGTGAGGTTTCCGTTTACATAGTGTCCATCGCGTACTCTTCACGACGTAGTGGACTTTCGCTGTCGTCTTTTTGCGCCTTCGAGCCTACGGAAGTTGTTCGATTGTCACTCTTGATTGTGCCATCGCATCAAGTAGTACCGTGTTTGGCCACCTTGACACTGAACCTCTTCTGGAGTGCGAAGAGGCTTCACCGCCTCTTATTGCCTTGCATCACGTTTACTACCCGCTTGGTCTCCATCCTGGTCTGGTGGGGTGGGGTACCTTCGAAATGGCCCACTTACCCGGTCACGCACACTATTTGTTATATTTACATCAAATAGTGTGAGCTGCTAAACGTGTCTGGACACTATTTAGTGCAAGGGCAACCGTGCTGGGCTGCAGGAATTACTATGATTCCGTCCAATCAGCTTCGTAATTTGGCCTATTTCGACCAATCAAATGTCTTGGGGACCAAGTGATAATATTGGCAAAAAGTTGGGGACCAATTGATAATATATCGCCAAAATGGGGACCAAGTGAAAAATACTCTGTCGTACAGTGCAGGAGCCTGGTGCTGGATCCCACGTGGCAGCTTCGTGTGCCACCCTTGCGTGCGTCGTTGAGGTAAAGATGACGCGCGCGTGTGTGCGGACGTGTTTCTCCTTCAAGCGCGACGTGTCTATTCGCCGCGCGTTGCCTTCAAGCTGGTTTCTTTGCACGTTGGCGGCAAGCATGCGTCAGCACGATCGAACTGAGCGCGATGGGCCAAGAACCGCTTCGTCGCATTGCTCGCTCCCTATAAGAACTAGACTTCCATCAGTCCAAGCAGCCAACAACATGTTGACGTCATGCGTCGTCTCTCGAGATCACCCATTCTTGGCCGCGCCTTTAGCTCCATGACGTCGAGATACGGAGACATGGCAATGAAAGTGAATAAATTAATTCGATCGCGCGGCAGTTGCGTGTGATGCACAGCGAGCGCGGTTCATAGTACTATCGACTAATAGCTCGGCGCGATAAGTTAGAGGGAGAAAAATCGTTGGAAGCTCGTCATGTCCCGCGGTAGCTTGTGTCGACAGAGTGGACACTCGTCGTGCGAAGCAAGCCACGGAAACAGACACGCGCGGTGAAAGACGTGGTGGCACGGCAGCTGCACGACCTTTGTGTCCCCCCGAAATGCCTCGAGGCACACGGCGCAATCTTTGTTCCAGCAGCTATCGTGAGCAGAAGCGTAGGGAAGCGTCGGAAGCGCGTCCAGAAACCGCGGGCACGTTGCGCGCTTCTCCAAGTGACTCGGCGGCTCGAGGATAAGGTCGTTGTGCATCGCCAGGGTCCGCGCCGAGAGCGTCGCATCGGCGCACGACGGACACGACCGCCCGACGTTGGAGCGCGTGTTGATAAGGTACACGGTCTGGCTGCACTTGCCGCAGACAATGTCGCCGCAGACGCGGCAATGGTGGCGTCGACGCAGGAGCGAGAAGCCTTTGCCGCAGCCTGTGCACTGCGTCCGCGCTCGGTCGGGCACCCACATAGCCCGGGCGCACGCGCTGCGGATCTGCGTACCCCGCCCGATGAACGACGACGTTGACGATGCAGTCTCCATGCTGAGACGACGGTTGATTGCTCTTGGTGTTTTTGAAAAATGACCCGCAAGCACGTATCCGGACAGGACGGGCCAATCAGCGCCGCGGGGCCGGCAAGGGTGCGTGCGCTTGTGCCACGCTTGGGTCGGAGACGCGCAGCGCGCCTATGGACGGGCGACCTATCTTCTGATTCCGTGCTATTGGCAGTACAGCCGCTGTTAGATCATGCAGATATGTATGTATTCGTAGCAGCGTACGCGGACGGCCATGGCGCAGGCGGCATGCTTTCTCGGACACCGCCGATGCGGCATTGGCCGCTCGTAGCGCACTGTCGAGGGTGTGCGCCAGCTGGTTCTCGACGCGTATTTGATGTTGCAGCTTGCGTTGAAGACTCAAGGAATCATCGCGCGGCGCTTTTGCGAGGACCGGCCCGACGGCTTCGCAAGGTGCGATCCGTGGTGAACCAAAGGAGCCGAGGACCTTGCGTTTCGGGGCCAGGTCGGCCGCCGTGGGCGGTGCGCGCGGACCTCGAACAGCGGCGCTCTTTGGTGGTGAGGGCGCGCGTGGAAGGGCGCGTTGCAGCAAGAAACGCGGTAAAGCGAGCCGGTTGTTGCGGAGCGTCGTAATTGGTACGCACTGCAGGAGCGGTAAAGTGCTCGCAGTCACTGGTTTCGGGTGCGAGCTCGTCGCCAGCTGTGTCGCGGTCTACCGACATACGCCATTGCAGTAGCCATTCGACTTCAACCCACAGAGTAGAAACAAGCAGAGTGACCTCTTCGCGATGCGCGTGCCACTCGAGCTGGGCGCGCCACACCTTGCGCAGTGCACCCAGGCCGCGTTTGCCCAAGATTCGTTGCAACTACACAAAGCGCTATGTCTCGTCATCGCACGAGGAAGGATACGCGTACCATGAAGGGCGCGCCGGGGTAATGCAATACGAGGAGCGACACGTCGCGACTGGATGCCACGAGCTCCAGCGTGTGCCACGAATCGTCTTCACAGAGCGCAACGTTCCCGCGGCTCAACGTGGCGACGTGTGCGTCCAAGCGCAGCGTAGGCTCCCGCCACCTGCGCGCGTCGTTGAGTTGATTGGTCGCTAGAAAAGCCAAAAAGCATCCTACGACTTTTCGTGGATGGCTCGGCGCAATGCGAGCTGACGTTGCACGATGCACTCGCCGTCTTGAATCAGAACGAGCGCGTCTGAAGCTTTCGGCAAGGGCAAAATCACTACATACAGCATGGCGGTCAACGTCTCCATGCATCTGAGTCTGTGCAATGCAAACACGCAGTCTACCGTCCATGCGGCGACAGGCGCGGGGCGTGAGACCGTACCAGAGCGAACACGCGCGATCGCGGTCGAGGGCTCTGAGCGCGTCCGTCTACAAACACGCAACCCACGTCGTTGAAGTTGCCGCGATCGGGTGACGCATTACATGCTGAAGAAAGGCCAGGCGGTCTTGCTGCTCCACAACACCCGGCCACGACTGGAGATACTCGACCTTATTGATAGCAACGACACGCGCACCGTGAGTCGCAATGGCCGAAATTTGCCGGTGGTTCTCAGCGGCCAGCACCTCGTACTCGCCAAAGACGTCGCCGTTGTTGACTGTGCGCACACGAACGTAGCCCGTGAGCTCGGCAGCATCGGAGGTCGAGGTGAGTGGCGTCGATGTCGATAGATCGATCGTGGTACCAGCTGTCTGCACCAAGTCGACGGACCCTGACACGAGCACGAAGACGCGCTCTGTAGACGCCCCCTTTGTAAATACTAGACGCACTTCAACACGTCTGTAGACTGCACGCACGAACCGTACCGTAAGCATTGGGCGCAAATGTCTGAAACAGCGTGCGCTCGCAAATCTGCTCTCGGAGGGCCGTCGCCATTTTGACAAAACAGGGCACGTCCACGACAATGTCAAGCACGAGCTGAATGCGCTTCTGGCGCGCAAAGGCAATAACGCTCGGCCACTGCGAGCGCTGCGCCCGCTTCTTGAGTACAAAATGAACTACAAGCTTCCACAGATCCCGCGCGCGCCTACGTGACGTGACTTGTGCTCCTCAGCCGTCAAGCAGGCCAAGGTACTGGGAGCCCTGGTGGGATGGACGGGGTGCAGGACGGCCAAACGCAACTAGATTCTCATATGCATCGCGATGCAAAACAAGCATCGCCGCGGCCGTCGTCGTCACCTGCAGCAGAGTAGGGTTCACACAAGGATATGCGATTGGACGCACGATAGTCGATGGGTGGAGAAGGCCTCCATCAAAGAGAGCGCGCTCGCAGATGACGTCGCCCGGACCCAAGGTGGCTTCGCGAACGCCTCGACGGTCGCCGTTGACAGCCACCGGGACGGGGGATTGCAAAAGCTTTTTTATGCTACGGGTGCTTTTACGGAAGAGGGCACCGATGAATGTCTCTGCGCACCTCGTGGTCCGCGCCGATGGCTCCTTGGAGAGATGCATGAGTGCCTTCATGGGGTTGTCATCGCGCTCGGTGATGACAAACTTGCGTTTGGACGGTGGTCGCCACGTCACCTTGGGGTCCACGGACGTCCGGCGGGTCCTATGCCACCAAGTCGGCTCATCCAACTGGGTGTTATCTAGCGTACCAAATCGCGGGGGCGCGCTGGACAAAGACATCCAAGCTGCCTGCAAGGACGATATAGAGCGCTACAGAGAGACTTGTGCTGCCATCGACTTTGCCACAATGCTGTACCTTCCTGGCTCTCGCCTTGCTTGCACACTAGACATGCATTTAGTTGTGCTTGCAAGCACCATGGCGACCCACCGAGCTCGCCCGGCTGATACGTGACAAAGCGCGCGTCCTCGTGCACCAAGTTTTGCACCGCGATGGGAAAGGTGTCACGAAGTCCCGTCATGTCGAAAAGCTGGGATGTGAGCTCGTGCGCGCTAGCTCGTCGCGAATGCCTACGTTGTCGTCACATGGGGTAGTCGCAGAGGAAAATTACCCTTCATCAGTAGTGCTGTCGTTGGACGAATGACGCATGTGCCACCGAGCAATGTCGTCAACGAGCTCGACAAGCGCGGGTCGAGTTGGTGGTAGAAGACCCCAGTGCAAGATACCCACCTTGCCTTCCGAAATGGCTACGGCTGACTGCGCTTGGAGCGCGCTGCCAGACTGCATGGAGCCCACCACGTCACCAATGCAGAGCGTCGTGAGGAGGTCGGTGCTGTTCATGCGCGTCACAGCGTTGGCAGTGCGGTGCGAATCGAACGTGACACTGCTCGCAGCCTCTGTCCCGAGTCCGCCCTCGTCGTCCAGAATCGCGTCTACGATACACCACGACTGAGTGCTTCTCAACATTTATCGTTCTGACGCTGGGACGAAGCCGACTGCACAAGAAGCAGCGAACCAGCAAGGACAAGAATAATCGCGTGAGGGCGGAACTCGTGCACGTCCCAGAGCAGCTGGTTGTGTCGCACCTCGACGATCTCCATGCCCTGCAGCAGACGGAGGCGTACACAGTAAGGCACAGCTCGAAGCGCGTCGTGGTGGCCGAGGTACGTTGCGAGCTTCTCGAGTGTCAAGCACGTCGGGTCGCGCGGCTTGACGCTGGCATTGTCGAGTACAAGGCGGGGCTGGAACAGCAATACCTCGTCGTCATTGTCGTTCTCCTGGCGGAGAAGACCGAGAACGTCCGCCGCTGGCAAGTGCAACACCGTGGCCGTTGTGATCCCTGGTCAATTAATCGTTGACTCGAGCGTTCATATAGAGGACTACCCTTGGCAAGGTTGCGCGAGACGACATACGTCGACTGGCTGTGTGAATTGGTCAGAAGCGGCACGTGGCCGAAGGCAGAGCCGATACCAAGGCTCGTGAGGAACTGCCCGTGCTTCTCGTTGGAGCTCACAGCGTGCTCTCCACCATGCAGTTCGACTTGCACAGCAACGCTTTGGCGTCGTCGCACTTTGGTCGAAGTAAGGCGGTGGATGTTGACTGCACCGGTTAGTAGCATATACATGCCATCGCTCCTGGAGGACATTTGTCACGTATCAACTCAAGAACTTCGTAGCGCACCGGTGGTTTTGCTCGACGAGAACGGTACCGGCGTCGACAACAGTGATCGAGGCGTGCTTGGCAATGAAAGTCAAGTCCACGGAATTGAACTGTCGCCAAAAGATGCGCGCGTCGCAGCGTAAGAGGGCCGAGACGGTCGTTCGCACGTGGTCTAGACTCTGCTCAGCAATCCCACGAGCAATGTAGAAAAGACAGAAACGACCTTCGGCGCGGTCCGCGCATGGGGTCGAACACAGTCGTAGAAGCTCGTTGACATCGTTGTGAGGCGCTGCCATCTCTACCAGGGCATCCTCACAGAGAACACGGTCGTAGTCGGTTTGCAGTAGCACAATGACTGTCACCTGCCATAAGAATCAGTCTCTATGCTCACAGCGAGGCCACGTACTGGCGACAGCGTCCGCAAGGTGGCGGCCTGGGTCGAGCCAAACCCTTTCTGCAAGGCCACTTCGCCAAAGCACTCGCCATGCGAGAGCTCGCCGATGACGGGCCCGTAGAGGGCTTCGTGCTCGGAAGTGGATGATACAACTGGACTAGAACTTGGTACAAGTTTGGAGCCTTCGGTGGTATCATGAACGTGAATCTGCAGCTGGCCGGCGGCAACAACCACGAGCTTCGCCAACGTGCTCTCTTGATGCAGCACGATTGCGTTGGCAGGGAACGTTTGTACCACCTGTGGTCGCATGCTCCATGAACAGAAATGTAGGGTTGAATGTACCAGCTTGCAAGCGATCCGCTCGAGTGTCGGCCGCGGAAGACATCGAAAGGTGTGAAAGTGGCTCAGGAATACCGAGAGCTTGGCGCTGTCCTCGCGCGACCGGCGGTGCTGCTCACACTGAGCGGCGTAGATGTACTCGGCCGCGATTAATGAGCTGCTGCCGTACGTCAAGAGCGTCTTGTACGCGGTGGCCGAGAGCGTCACAACCTCTACGCATTGTCCAAACACTATTTAGCGATTCGATCCTTGGGGTCAGTAGACGAGCACGAACTTGCGCGCGACTGCGTGAGGACCGTGGTGGCCCGCAGCACGTTGCCCAGCAGGGCGCCCTAGACACGAAGTGGAAAGGCAGTTGCTGTGTGCACGAGGTTTTCCGTCGTACCTCCCCAAAAACCTCGCCCACGGAAACCGTTTGAATACAGTCACCCATGTCACTGTCGTCCACTTCGCTGGCGTCGTAAAGGGCGTCGTGCGCTGCTACGCTCACAATGGCACTGTTCTTGTAGATGCTAACGACGCCGTCGAGAACGACGTAGAGACTCCCAAAGCCCGTGATGCGGTCGCCTTGGCGATAGACAACTTGTCCGTCATGAAGTGTTCGATAGCGCAGCTTTTGGCACACGTCTACTTGATACGATGAGTGAATACACCGGTGCAAACGTAGGAGCAACGTACACAGCTTGACAATGTACGGGAGGGAAGCAAAGAGGGCGATGCTCTCCACCAGCTCCATCTACGGGTGCTTGAGCACAAGCCACAAAACCAAATTCCGAGCGTACCAGCAGCTTCAAGTCGACGTCCGACCGGTATTGCTCTCTACACGGGATAAACCCCATGACCACAGCTCGTGATCCAGAAGCCTACTGCTTCCTAGCGGCCGCATGAAACTGGCGGGTTTTCGCGGCCGACCATGTGCTGGGCACGAAAGGGACGACTGCCGCAGCGGATCCCGACGGCTTGGCTGACGGGCCGACATCATCTCGGCGTCCAAACGTTCGAATGGACCGCAGGAGCGCGCGAATCTTCTTCCAGCGCGCGACGGCGACGGCGCTCGAGGGCATCGCTCGTTCGGTTTCGCGTTGGCTTTTCCCGATGTGAAAATCGGCTGACGGTAAAAGCTAGGCCTTTTCGAACCTAACTAGGACCACAGTGTCCTAGTCTTGTGATTCGTGATGCGGTGGGCTTGCGTCGTCCTGCTGGCGCTCACGCTGGGCAACACCGCCGAGGCGAAAGGCAACCGCTACGCCCGGGTATGCTCACGGGATGCATTGCTGTGCTACGACGTAGCGCTCGTGGCGTAGGTGGATCGCAAGTGGAAGATGCAGAAGAAGGCGTGCACCGACGTCGACTGCAGCCACTTGGCGCCGGCCGTCAATATGAACTGCGTCAACGAGTGCACATCGCCCGACTGCTACGCCTCAGTGTATGCCTCGGAGCCGGTAGTATCTCGTTTGCAATGTACCAAGCTTGATGCATTGAGGTAGCTGGAGGACGGCGAGGTCGACGACTACCGAGCCCATCGCTTCACGAGCTGCCTCCGCAAGGAATTTTTGAAACGGAAACCGACTGCCCAGTCGAATCGCGATGAGCTCTAACGCATTGTACTAACGTTGTCGATGTTATCTACTACTAGGTCTCTTGCCGGACGGGCCAAAGCGGCATGAGGAGGTCCACGCTCTTCTCAAACGAGATGAACTGGACGGCGTTCACTGGCATCGCACGGACCAAGCACGGGCTAAGGCCTCTAAAGAAGCGGCGGACGCCATCTTCCGCATAGAGCTTGAGCACGCAGTCGTGGAACCCGCGGTACTTGCGCACACGCGGGTCGAGCGCGTCGGCCTGGATCACCGACTTGATCGTGTCGAGCGGAAAGCTGATGCACCAGTACATGAGACCTGCGACGGCGCCCGAGTAGCCGTAAACTTCGAGGTCGGTGAGCGGCCGCCGCAGGATCGTTTGGGACTGCAGCACGCCCTTGGCCTTCTCGTACGTGAAGAAGTACGACGTGTTGCCAATCATCTCGCGATAGCATGTGGGCACAAAGCCACGGTAGAGACCCTACAGAATCTAGTTTAGTTGAGACGCGAAAGCCGGGGTTTACGTTGCGAAGGCCGTACGAGGCAAAGATCTGGCGGGCTTGCTGCAGCGTCGTCACTTGGCTCGTCGCTTGCGTCTAGCATACACAACTTAACATCACGACACGACTCGAATGGCTGCCTACCTGCATGCGGATCATCGTAATCTCAAACGGGGTGTAGAGCATGGCCTCGACGAGACCCGTGCAAGACGCCGCCGCCGTGAGCACGAGCTTTGGGTGCTTCTCAGGCGACCCATCGCCGGCCGAAGGCGTGTAGAAGATGTACTTGAACTGCGCCATGAGGCCAAAGAGGAACGAGCACCCAATCGCGGACCGAGCAACCTGCGATGACGCACCGCGGTAGAGTGAGAGGAAGCCCTCCGAGCGCACCGACTGCACAAGACACTGCAGTGGCGACGCCGACGCGCCGCCGTGCATCTGCGTCTGGATGCGCGACTTGACCGTGTCGAGCGGGTAGCCGACGATGGCGCCCGTGACGCCGGCGACGGTCCCGCTGAAGAAGTGCGTGATGACTGTCTCCAGTTGCATCTTGAAGCGAGAACCAAGGAGAAGTAAACGTTTTAGTGGTGTGCCAGCTGCTGCGACATGCGCACGCAAGGCCATTGGTCAAAAAGAGGTGCATTTCAAGCGATATGGCGATCGGATTGGTGGGTAGACTGGAATTTCAGCGTATCCAACGGATGGTAGTATTGTCATTCTGCCAGCAAAAAGCGATGGCGTCGTTTTGGCGGCAGTTGCCGCGACCCTTTTACTGCGTGGCGCCGATGGCCAACGTCACCGATGTCGCCTTCCGCGCCGCCATCACAGAGCTCGGCAAGCCACACGTACGCGTCCACCGAGTCGTCTAGGTGACCATATTCATAATGTAGGTCATGTGGACGGAGTTTGTCAGCTGCGAAGCTCTCATGTCGTCGACAGCGCGCACGCGCGAGAAGATGTTGACAGCGCTCAAGTACGCACCAAGCGAGCGACCAATCGTCGCACAGCTGTTTGGCTCCAAGCCCGACCAGTTCCGCGAGGTATGTGTCCGTTCGTCGCTTGTTGTGGGCTCAGACCGTGCGCAGTGCGCCAAGATTGTTCGCGACTTGGGGTTTGACGGCATCGACATCAACATGGGCTGCCCCGAGAGGAACGTCAACAAGCAAGGCAGTGGCGCGGCCTTGATTGGCGATCCGGCCAACGCCCAGGTACGACGGCAGTTGAAATTACCGAGTCCAACTTGCCCACAAGGCGATCGTGCGAGCGTGTCAAGAGAGCGGACTTCCGGTCTCGGTCAAGACGCGCATTGGTCTTGAAACCATCGATTACGACGACTGGATCAACTACATCTTGGACGTACGACTCGAGCTTGCTGTAGTTTGGAGGACGTCACGCGTGGTAGACGGAGCCCGACGCCTTAACGGTCCATGGCCGAACGCGCAAGGAAATGTCGCTTGTGCCAGCACACTGGGACGTTATTGGCGACATTGTCCACTTGGTGCGGGACAAGCGACAGTCGGACGTCATCTTGATCGGCAATGTACGGTGTTTTTGGCTGCAATGCAAATTCTGGACAAGGAACGCTTTAGGGGGACGTCGCGTCGCTGGACGACGCCAACGAAAAGGTCGCGCTCTATGGTATTGACGGTGTTATGGTCGGACGCGCCCTCTTTGGTAACCCGTGGTTCTTTCAAGGTATCCGAAATCTTCATACAGACTCGGAAGTTGAGCGCACTGCAGGACCGACGTTGCTCACCGAGCGCGGCACCGAAGAGCGGCTACTGGGCATGATCCGCCACACGCAGATCTTTGAAGTACGTTCACTCTATTTTCATTTTGTTCAAGACGGCGGTTGTCTAGGAGCTCTTGCTGCAGCACGGCCACAACCAATTCCACCACGTCAAAAAGATGTACGGCAGCTACTTGGCAGGTATTCCGTACGCCAAGCAATTCAAGGAGCAGCTCAGTCGTGCAGCGACGCCGGCCGAGGTAAGCCGCGGTAGAGGAACAATATAATGTATCAAGCGTGCGGTAGGTCTATCCGCTCGTACACGATTTTATTCGGCAAGACAAGGCGAGATCGCAGCTTGCGGCGGCAAATGAGCCGCCAATGCACTAGCTGCAGCACGAGTTGGGATCCGTGGGCCGCGGGTCGCGCAAGTACGCATGCCACGTCATGACTTGCGCATCGGCAGCTGGTCGCACGGCCTAATAGACAAGTTGGATTGTCCGTGTCCGATTGCATTCTGTTGATTATGCCAAACCGAAGACGCTGCAAACTGCGCTTGGACCGCTCGCATTTCGTCTTCTGTTTCGCACAGAAGAGCCACAGGTGTATCGGGTGCAAGCATTGGTCGGCACGTCAAAGTGGGCTCTACGCCAGACGCTTCATGGGTAGTTCAATGGTTCGTCGTGGAGGCTACCAGCAGGCAGAAGATCAAAGACGACTGCGAGGAAACCTTCGTCGCAACACTCGACTTCCATCTTGACAGCAGACAAAGCGTCGTCATCTGTGACGCCTTGCGCGTCAAACTCGTACAAGAGGTCGTAGCAGTCGACGTACGCGCCGACGTCCTTTTGCCAGGCCGTGATGCGGCCACCGGTCATCGTCGGCGACACTTTGGCCAAGGGCACGACAATGTAGCTGCGCTGCTGCAGCTTGTGGCAGGAGACTGCGAGGTCTACGAGACGCAACGTGTGAGCGTATCGAGCTAGATGACTTCGCGCACCGCTGTAGTCGTAGCGGGCAGCCCTCGCAGGAATTCGGCGAAGCATTTTCGAGACTGGATGCCATTGGTGGATATGGCTCGCTATTTTATCCAATCACATTAACCATCGAGAAATCCATCCTCTTGATGACCTCATTTTGCATCTTGCTACCAGTAGGAAGGAAGATGTACCCAAACACTACGGCTCTCACCTTTCTCTAGTGTAGTTCATATCACAATTGTCTCCTATACACTGGCGCTCGTAAAGTGAACGTAAAGGGTTCGTCGATGTAAAGGCTACAGCGCTGCCTTTACAAGAAAGAAAACTGAAAGACTCATTTACCGATTGACCATGGAGAACCGCAGCATCACGAGCCCTTTTGGCCTGCCCGACCTTCTCGTTGGCTCTCGGCGCATGCTCTTTTCGACCGCTCAGAGTACCACCGCACTGCCACCCACGAGTCGTCCAGCAACAAACCCTGTGCTCATGGACCTCTACAAGCGCCTTCAGATGCTTGCGGCTACCAGCAGCACCGGTGCACCGCCACTTGTATTTGACGATCTCGAAAGCTTCTACTACAATAGATAGAGAATTGGTTGGATTTGATTTGTAAAACAGCCAACACAGAAAGGCCGATCGATCAGTGCATGTGCTGACAGCCCTATACTGTGCGGCGCGGAATGGCCAGGTGTGAAAAGACTTGACGACTAACTCAATCTCGGCATCTCTTGGTACCGCCTATGGCCAGCAACGCAGTGCTATTTTTCAAAAAATCAAGAGCTGCCATGCCGCGACGCGTGAGCCGAGAACGATTTTTGCAAAAAGTATTGGTCCCACCGGGTTTCGATCCCGGGTTGCTGGATTTCAAGACCAGAGTGCTAACCCCTACACCATAGGACCACACATAACGAAATAGGTGCTGGAAGCTATAAAGCAATGCTGTCGGGGCCGTTCAGAATCAGGAGACCTCCAAAACGACATAGATACGTTATCGATTTTGACAGGTTATCCAACAGCTCGATGACGTGGCAGAACAGGAGCGCTGGACCGACGATATCGACCTAGCTCAGTGCTTGCATTTTCATTCTGCAAGCTCTGCGCACAGAGATGGTATTGAATACAGTTTAAAGTATCCATCAAATTTGCGCATGTTGCATTGAGATGCCCTGCCACAGCAATCGATCATAAAATGGAGTTGAGGTCCCACCAAGATTCGAACTCGGATTGCTCGATTAGGAGTCGAGAGTGCTGCCAATTACACCATGGGACCTTTTCTACTACGGTGTGCAATACGTGGACCGGGCGTCGTTGCAATACCACCGTTGGTATGGGACGGGTATCTCTGGCCGTACCTGCACAACTGAATAGACACGTTATGGATTCTTAGAGTCTCGTCCTGCTGATGGTGCACGACCAAACCGTCTATCGCAAGCACGGTTGGTCCAGTAGCTGTTTACAATGTGCGGTATCGTGAGCTATGGACGAGGTTGCAGTCGCTTGCTGTACGTTCAGTGACGTGGCAGTCTGCCATGACACGGAGTTGCGATCGTACAGTCAAGCTACAGTGCGTTGTGTATGGCTCTTCTGCGAGGCCTTTACTTGATCCAAAAGGCGTGTTTCTTGGCCATTGAGGGAATAGCTCGAGCGCGAATTGCTACATTAGAAGGCTGGTATGCTGGTCTTACCTCGAGAGGAACGCCCTGAAATTCATTGTGCAGTTTGGCGACGATCATGGCTACACTATATTGTATACTTGTTGTGCAAAACGGTCATTTCTAGATCAAAAAGCATCCTCATAGGTCCCACCGGGGTTCGAACCCGGATTGCTCGATTAGAAGTCGAGAGTGCTAGCCTTTACACCATAGGACCGTCCACAACAAAGGCATTCCTCCCCACAAACGGCGAGATTACCGCATTTGATTACCGTTCTTGCCGTTGGTATGGGGCGTGATGTGCAGTCAGCTACAATCAAACGCGAGGTCCCACCCCGGGGTTTGAACCCGGGCAGCCGAATCATAAGTCCAGAGAGCTGAACATGGGACCCTTGTCCATTGTCTGCTCGACACGTTGTGTTCGAGAGGCTGCACTAGTACATCAGCTCCGTGCAACCACTACCAAGTCCATCTAAACCCTCCGAGGACGTGTTAAGTTTATCTGGCTTGAACCCAAGGATATCTACGCCTCCTTGCTCTCGGCGTCGGTCACTGTCTTGGCGTGCAGATCGCGCACGTCGTAGAAATGATGCACGCGCCAGTTGACGTACGCCGCCGAATTCTTGCGGACGTGGAAAAAGTCGAGCGTGTTCTGGAGCCACCCGCGCGAGTAGACCGAGTGGTGGGTCTGGATGGCGCTTGGGTTGGGCTGGCGCTGGCTCAGAACGACCTCGTTTGTCGTCCACGAAAACACAATGCCGTACACGTTGAAGCCAAAGAGGTACCCGATCCAGAGCAGGTGCACGGATGCCAAAATGAACGCGGCCGTCACCACCGGGTAGTCGTGGAAGAGCACGAACGGCATGTCGCCATAGCTCAGCGCGCCAATCCCCGCGTCGCCAAAGTCTACCACGCGCCATGAGTGCCGCAGGATACTACAAGAAGCATCCTACAGGACGTGAGGAGGACGAGCTCAAACCCAATGGCGGCGACGGCGAAGAAGAGGAAGCCGAAAAAGTAGTTGTGGTTGTTGGCGCCGACGGCGTTGGCGACGAACGGGCAGTAGTGATCGAAGCGAGCGACGCACATGTTGAGCTCTGCGTCGTGCTTGGACCGCAGCGGGCGCCGCTGGACGCACGTCGTGCAGAGCTTAATGTCGGAGCGCGACTTGAGGTCCACGAGCGACCGAATATTCTAGTGCACCGAGCATCCATATCAACAAAATATAGGGATGTGGTGGATACCTGCAAGCGCTCTTCGTACGACGTCGGAATGAACCCCGGGTCCCGCTTCGCCGTCACATACAAGCAGATGGGGATGCCGAGCGCGAGGGTACTCTGAACAACGGTCGTCCATGCCGAGACACGGGGGTAGAGCTCGACGGCAAAGACGAGGATGAGCCAAAACGTCGAGCCAATGTTGACGCCGAGCATGAGCGCAGCGTTCTTGCGCTTGCTCGGGTTGACGCTGAGACCCGCCACTTGGAAAAGACTGTACGCAACGGCGCCCGTGGCGATAAAGCCTGCTGCAATCATCCAAAAACCATGCAGAGCGTGCAGGCACAACGCGCCGAGACCGAGGACGAGCCACGGCAGCCAGAACGCCGTCTGGGCCGGGTGCGCTTTGAGCACCTACATCGCGTACTTAGCCGCGACGATATCGAGCAAGAAACAGTACGCTGAGCGGAAAGGTCGTGTACGATGCTTCGTAGGACGTGACTTTGGTGAGGAACCCGAGGCAGGCGGCGGTCTTGCGGCCCTCCGAGCGCGCTTGGATCTCTCTCGCGACGCCCTGGGAGACATCGAGGGGCGTCTCGCCATCGTTGTTCCGCGCGTGCACGTCAGCGCCATGATCGAGAAGGAATTTGACGGCCTTGACAACGTCGCTGCGCGCAGCGTGATGGAGCCCTACCCACCGAGTATTTGCTACGGCGGAAAACCAAAATGCGCGGCCTACCTGTGTTGCCGTTGGCGTCCGCGGCGTGCACGGAGGCGCCGAGGCCGTACAGCATGCGCATCGTGTCGAGGTCAAAGGCGTAGCGACAGAGCCACAACAGCGGCGTGTTTCGGTGTTCGTCTGGGAAAGAATAAGTGACATGTGGAGACCGAGGATCGTACCGAGGCTGCGGCTGTCGACGGGGCAGCCCATGGCAACGAGGTATGCCGAGAGGATGGTCAGTCCCGACTAATCAAGATATTGTGTGAGCGAAGAACGTAGAGAGAGTGTTTGTACCTGCACCGCGACAAAGAGCGTGTTCATGCCGTTGACGTCATGGATGTTGGGGTCGGCGCCGTGCTCGAGGAGCAGCGCGACGGCGTAAACGTGGTTACGGTGGGCTGCCCAATAGACTGGTGTCGACTGCAGCTCGCCGCCTTTGGCGTTAACGTCAATGTTAGGCTGCTCGAGCAAGTACCTAGCACATGTCCCATGAGCCGTCGCCACGCTTCTCGCCTTGCGCACATCATGAGCAGAATGCGGTTGTTGAGCGCTGCCCAGTGCAAAAGCGTCGCGTTTGTGTCGTCGCGCATGTTGATGTCTACGGCGACTATCTACGCAGCAGGAGCAGGAGCATGAGCATGCAAGGCTGCTGGTGCGTGGCTGGTACCTCGCCGAGGAGGAATTTGAGCTCATCCAGGAGGCCGAACTGGGCGCATTGGAAGACCGTCGGGACGGTACAAGGGCGCTCGCATGTAGCGCAGGCCAGGCTCGTGTCGAAGGCCGTCGCGTCCGCGTCGTTGGCCCGCGTTGTCTTGCACTCGCCGCAGAAGACCCGCATGCTGTCACTCGAAATCAAAAGTATCTAACCCTTTGTATGCAATAGACGAAGTCAATGGACCGAGCGCACAACGCGCGTTGATTGGCTGATATACAGCCAATGGCATCGCTACATTTGTTGACTGAGGGATCCGTGCAACAATCCATGGCAACAATCCCAGTCGTGTGAATGGCAGAGACGCCGTCGATATGAGGAGAGCGAGGATCACTGGTGCTCTCCTTCAGCGCTCTTCTCTCTTGCGTTCAATAGAGGTTACATTCTGTGTTGCAGTAGAAATGGTGTTTGGATGCTGGATTCCAAAACAGCGCGCGAACTACATGTATAATATACATGCAGTTCGACACTCGTGGCAGCTACAGCTCGAACTGACACAACCCGACGACGACGACATCGACGTTGATAGGCAAGACGTGAAGGGAGACCGTTGACGGGAACACGCACCGCGCCCCGTCTTCAAGCGAATCGTCAATTTCGTCCTTCAACGCCGCATTTTGGACCAACCCGTCACGGACGACAGCGTCGTGCGCTGCGCCGTTGGTGTGTCGACTGCCGACCATGAAGGCCCGGGACTTGCCGTCATTGTGTCCACCCGCACCGTTCACCGACATCTTCCCGCGGGTGCGCCGAGCTTGAAGGACATAAAGGTCATCTGCGTCGACGACCCGTTTCTTTATTCACTGCTGCGCTCCGCGCACAAGTACGGTACACGTATCTGCCTCGTCTCGATGCTCGTTCCCGTCGTCCAGGAAAAGATGAAGTTGGTCGGCGCGACTCGGCGCGTGCACGGCGCCACCCTCGGGCTGTACCTGGCCGACGCTCCGTTCCGCAAGAAGAGGCCCATTTACACCAAGAACGAAGAAGCGCCGACCACGACAGCGACGGGCAGCAAGGCGCCGGGCCCGAAGGCCAACACCACGGAAGGCAACGCGACGGCCAAGGAAGTCAACGCGACGGACGACGACTCGGGCCCGATTTGCGCTCTCGACATCGGCACCAAGGTCGATCTCCTCGTGGACCACGTGGTGCGCGCCGAAGTGACGCACACGGCGCAGTACAAGGCGCTCTTGGCCGGTATCAAGGCTCTCGAGGTCACGGTGTTCCTGCGCGACAAGGCGCACGAAGCCGACCTCAAGGCGCGTTTCTTGGAAGGTCCACTTTTTGTCATGAAGGAGCGCGAGGCATCGCTCTTATTGCGGTCAATTCCTCGGCCATGGAGGAGGCAACGATTTGATCGATGCGCGCCATATCTTCGTGTCCGGAAGATTCGAGAAGCGGATACGGGTACACTGCCGCGACCGAGGTTTATCCGGATAGCCGCCAGAACAAAATATCGTGTGCAAGGATGATGATGCCATCGCCGCCCGTGGTCGTCGAGGACGACGTGGACATGACGGAGGAGACGACGACGATGGTTCCGGACGACGTCGACATGGAAGGCGCGTCCGTCGAGATCCAGACACTCCTCTTGCAGCTCAAGATGCAACTCGATCTGCGCGACAGCGACCCAGACAGCTTCCAGTTCGAGTACCTTGCACCCGACCACGTGCTCGTCAAGTGCTTCGTGCCACTGCCCGCCCACTCGTCCATGCTTCCGCTAATCCCGCTCGTCTTGTTGCGCATGCAGCTCATGGCGGACGGCACATTCGAGATTGAAATCCTGTCGGGCACCCACCTCTACGTGCCGCCGGAGCTCGTCCTGCGCCACGGTGACCGCTTCTTCCTCATGCTTCCGTCGCTGCAGTCGGGTGGCAGCCTCTGCCGTCGCTATGGCAATAATTTTGCGCGCATCACGCCCAAGCTCGTGAACGAACTCATCGACCAGATCCACACGGTACATACTACATCAACGCTTAGTCTTATCCGGCGGCGCGTAGCACGACCCCAAGCCGTCGCTTGCGCCCATCGACACTACAACAGCCGCTACGACGTCGACTGCACAGAAACGATCTGCGGCGACGACGCCCTGTGCGTCCCCGCAGCCGCCAACGCTCGTTCCTCTCGCCCACGTCCCCGGCACGATCTTCCAAGCGAACGAAATGCAAGGTGACCGCATCGTGCGCGCCCTTCTAGTCTCGATCACACACACGTCGGTCTGGCTTCTCGTGCCCCGCAACATTCCGCTCCGCCGGGTACGCATCTCATGTTATAGTTATGCCTGCAGCACTGTGTGTAGAACGAGCTCGAGCTGGGGCAGCTCACGGAGCGCATTCCGTTCAAGTCTCTCTCGCGCGTCTCGTACAAGCGCAACGAGTCGATTTCGCTCGAGTTCCAGCCGCACTTGAACCGACCACCGCAAACGATATACGCGCCGCAGAGCAGCCACATGGTCGGCCTCCTCCAAGAAAACATCGAGCGCTTCCGCGGCGACCGCGCCAAGCGCCCGCGCTACGAAGAAAAGAAGAAGGGCTTCGAGGGCGCGTTCAGCAGCTTTCTCTCCAACGTCGAGAAGAGCGCGCAAAAGGTCGTGGGCCAGATCAACCAAGTCGGCAAGATGCTTCTCGGCGAAGACACACAGGGGCCGTCCCTCAACGTCATCTCGCAGATGGAAGCCGATTTCTTTCGCCACCCAGCATTGCCTCGTGTAATGCCATGCATTTACATCGCACGCGTTGGCAGCTCACGCGGATATCTTAGGTCTACGCGGTCACCGAGTCGTACCACCACGTCGCCCAGCAAGTCGACGTTGGCGACGACGGCGTCAACGACAAAGCCGGTATAATGCGTCTTGACTCTTGTCGATCCCTCGCTTATGCGGCTTGTGTAGAGCTCTATATGCTTATGTTTCTACGACAACCGCAAGTCCAGACACTGCTAGGATAGGACAAAACACTGATTCGCAGTATGTATCGCTGCTACCCCGTCATCGAAGGCGCGGGTCGGCCGTCGTGTACGTGAGCCTCGGAAAGTACACGGTATAGGTCGTACTCAGTGGGGGTGGATCCCGCCGAGCGGCGTCCGCTGGCGGCTGGTCGGGCGGCGAAAGTGGTGGCTCGAACCGGGGTGGCGTTAGCACGACCGACGAGGCCAGCGATTGGAGACGCTCTTGCACGAAGCGCGTCGACGAACTCCACCAGTCGCTAGCGTCGCCCGCCATCGAGGGCCAGCGGCTTGACCGGTCCATGGTTGTCGAGGAATCGCAATCCGAATTTAGCTCGGTGGAATCGTCTATTTTGAGATTGAGGATGAACTCGGGCGACCTGAGCCTCGAAGAGGTCGGGAACCTTGAGGACCAGGAGCTCCTCGCGCTCGCTCGCCTCGACGCGCAATGCACGGCGCTCCAGGAGGCAGGCAACTATACCCAGGCGCTCGAGGTCATGGAGAAAGGGCTCGTCTTGCGGCAGCATTTCTTCGGCTCCGACAGCGACGAAGTCCGCGCCGCGTGCAAAACCGTGGGCGACCTCTGCAACCTCCTCGCCATGACGTTTCTCCAGCAAGAGAACTTCCCCATCGTATTCGAGCTCCTCAAGAAGGCCGAGATCCTCACGGAGACCAACCCCGCGGGCCGCGCCGTCACGCTCAACAACCTCGCCTGCTACCACCGGCGGCTCGGCCACCTCCAGAAAGCACTGAGCCATCTCAACGAGGCGCTAGCAATCGAGGCGACGCTCCTCGACGTGCCCAACCGCGCCGATACGCACCTCAACATGTGCGCCGTGCTCTCGCAGCTCGGCCGGCACCAAGGCGCGCTCGAGCAGGCGCAGTCGGCGCTCATTCTGCTCCACGAAGAGCTCTTCTCGACCAACCAGATCAACCTCGACGAGAAGCTGGATCGCGTTGCGGTACTCGGCATCGCGTACCACAACGTAGGCGTCGAGCAAGAGTTCCTCAAGAAGCCCGAGCTGAGTGTGCACTCGTACAAGAAGGGCGCGGAAGTTACGGCGCAGTACCTTGGCGAGACGCACGGAATCGTCGTGACACTCCGCAACTCGCTGCTCACGGCGCAGCGGTCTGTTGGAAGGAAGCAAGCGCAGGGCCAGGACGGTATCTCGCGCTTCGCCAAGATCAAGTACCACTTGCGCACAAAGCTCAAGCGGCGACATCCCTCGCGCGTCGCCACGGACGGGTAAAGCGTATCGCAAGTGCAGTAGGTATATAGTTATTCAATAGAGGATCTTACAGAAAACAAGCGTCTTACTGCTTGCCCTTCTTCTTCTTGAAGGCCTTGAGCTCCTTCGCGAACGTCTTGTCGACATGCGAACCAATGGCCTTGAGGTCGGTCAAGGCCGCGCGCATGGCCTGGTTGGCCGACTTGCCTACACGTCCAATTTGGGCGTCTGAAGCGTAGTATCTTGAATGCACGTACCCGACTGTGTCTGGATGCGGACGTGCATCTTGGGCTCGGACGGATGCGGGATCGTGTAGCCGGCGAAGTCGACGTCCGGGCTATAGCATCAACATGAGTACTCTCGTTCTTGTCGCCATGGCAGCACGTACTTGCGCATGAGCATGTAGCGGACAGCGTTGCCGAGGGTATGGTCTTCGTCGTGGAAGACGAAGGTCTTGGCGCTGGCCGACGACGCAGTGTGCACAAGGAGCTTCGGAGCGATCACCGCGGAGGCCATTGCTTGGATCTCGGGCAAATCGAAAATGGGCCAACCAATGGCCGCGTCCGGATAATCGATTGGCCGTACGGATACGCTGGTATCCGGCGGATCATTTTATTGCCAAGTGACTGCTGCTGAGCGATCTTGCCGCGATGGCCGACTACGAGTACACGCACGTGTCTGACGACGAGAAGCTCAATATCGCCAACCACCTTCTGCTCTCGGCGCCGCCGGGCGAGATCCGCGACGTGGCCAAGGGTACTAGGACCTTCTGAACCGCAATCTCGACGTGGCGATGCGTAGATGTGACCAAACTCTTGCCCGCTGGCCTCTTGTCGGATGCCAAGCTTCGTAGTGCGATGCATGCATACAACACGAAGAACTGCGTGGGCGTCATGGCGCCAGAAGGCACGCACCGTGTCATCATCTGCAAGGAAGGCGAGGTACGCAATACATCGAGCGAAGCATGGCCTCACAATGTGCTTGCGCAGGTCGACCCCACGCACTACTTGGACACGAAGACCAAGAAGGTATGGGGCTTTGACCACGTGACGCAAGAGCTCCAAGCTCAGGACGCGCGCGACGCCGCCGATTTGTTTGTGCTGCCGGCAGAGCCCTTCCGCCTCGCGGTTCACCAAGCGCTTGACGACTACGCTTTTACGCAGTTTGCCAACCAGTACGTTCCTGCATTGCACTGTACTATGAGGCCTAAACGAATTATTTGCGCAGAGGCGCGGTGGCCGTCTATGCGACGAGCCCACAGGAGCTTGCGATTGTGCTCTCAACCGAGCGCGTGAACCTACGCAACTACTGGTGCTGCTGCTCGTGCGACGACGATCGGCACTACAACACCTCGTAGGTCGGGGCGCTGGAAGTCGCAGTGGACGCTGAACCTCGAGACGCGAGTGCTCACGGGCGCGATCGACCTGCATGTGCACTACTACGAAGACGGCAACTTGCAGCTGCAGAGCCACAAGTCGACCGAGAAGACGTTGACCTTCCATGTACGCGATTTGCTGCGTCAGTCCAATGACATGCTCATGGAATCTAGGACGCATCGACTGTCGGTGCGGCCGTTGTCCAGGTCATTCGCGACGAAGAGCACGTCATCCACAGCAACCTCGAGGACATGTACATCAACATGTCGGAGGAAACGTTCAAGGAAATGCGCCGCGTCATGCCAGGTTGACCGTGCATCTCGCACATGAATTCTTACGCCATTGGGATCGTAGTGACGCAAACCAAGATGGAGTGGAGCATCCACGCTCACCGCACGGCCAAGGACCTCGGCCAGCAAAAGTAGGCAGGCACTCTCGAATTCATACGCTGTTTTCTGCTCGCCTCTGTCTCTTTCCAACAGCCAGTGTTTGAACCGCTGGATTCCAGTGGACGTACTTGGGCCACTTGCCATCCCCAACCCAATGCTACTACAGCGGCATCGCGAACCGGCTGCTCGACCGGTCCGACGGCTCATGCAACGTAAATCCACGATCGACTCATTCTTCCGTTGAGTCGCGACAGACAAAATCCGCTGCGACGACGTTTTGCCAAAATGGGTGAATCCTGCGTTTTGTATTGCGCCGTTGTGTGGGTGACATTGCAGAATTGGTTCTCGAAAAATGAATTTTATTTTTTTAATTTCGCCAGTTTTATTCTTTGGCCTTTGGCACGACGATGATGACGGGCAACGTGGCGGACGGCAGTAGCAGCAGCCCGACCGAGGGCAACAGCACTGTCGCCGAGACCCCCGCTGTGGTAGAAAGCAGCAGCAGCGGTGCCGCCGCCTCGGCCAGCGCCGACTCGCAGAAGCGCAAGACAGCCTTCCGCTTCCGGTGCGCGTCCGACATTGACCTCCTCCGCGAGGTCGTGTATATCCAGCCGTTCGCGGCGCCGCATGGGCAGACGACCGACCGCTGGACTAAAGTCGCGACGCATGTGGCTCGGATCCACGGCAGCGGCATCACGCCCAACAACGTGCGAAAGCGCTTCGACGACCTCATGAGTGCTTTCAAGCAGGACTCGCTGTCGACACTCCGCGCGTCGGGCTCGGAGGAAGAGTACCAAGAGCGCGCGCTGCTTCTGCAAGACATCCACGACTTTGTACTCTGCGACGCCTTGCTCTTAGCGTGCGACTCATGCGGCGTGTAGATGACTGTCTCGAACCACCGGAAGCGCGAGGTCAAGGAAGAATCCGTCGTCCCCGACGAGCGACCCGACTCGTTTCTCGAGCCACCGAAAACGTCGCTGCTCAAGCGCAAGCTGCCCGAGACGCAGCCGCCGCCTTCCACGATCGACTACTTTCGCACTGCGCAACAGAACCTTGTCGACATGAACCAGGCCATGTCGGCGCGCAGTGGTCACAACCGGCTCAGCATTGACCGTCGCGTTCCAAGCCTCCACGCCTCCTCTGGCTTCGCTTCAAGTGCATACGCGAATGGCGCTTTCCCTGGTAACGGTGCGGTCATCGACCACAGCGTGGGCCAAGTCACCGAGGCACAAGTTGATAACCCGGCGAGAAGCAATGGTACCGAGTCACTAAATGAGCGCGAGGCCCCCGTCGCTGCCGGCCGTGACACACAAGACCGAGCGGCCAATGGACCACGAGTTGAGAGCAATGACGAGCCGCCGGTCATCAATATCAATGATGACGACGAGGACGAGGCGCCAGCGCCCAAGGCGCGCCGCACCGAGTCGGACGACCTGCTCGTGATTGTTGCAAACGCAGCGTCCAAGCTCATCGACGTGTTTGCGAAAGCCAACGAGATCAAGGCGGGCGAAGTCCAGGTCGCGCTGCGCAAGGTAGAGCTCGAGGAGGCGCGACTCGCCTTGGAGCGCAGCGAGCGCGAAGCTCGGTTCGTGCTCGAGCGCCGGGAGCGCGAAATGCACATTGAGTTTATGAAGGGCACGCTCGAGATTCTCAAGGTGTTTGCCTCGAAAAATTCGTAAATTTGTGTTTTGTTTCTTGCAATTCTTGTGGTTGATTATACTTCGATCGTCCGTCTTTCTAGCGTACCCGGTAACTAATTTGAAACGGACAGGGATGCCAACGCATGATACGAGACGGACCTACGCGCCCGATGCCGTCGCTGTACGAGGCATCACCCATGTTGCACGTCCATATTGGAGCGCCATAGGTCCCTGATGTCATCCAACAAGCGTACCACAAGCTTCGGGCAGAGACGATGTTCACGAACCAAGCCAAGTCCGCCGAGTCGTCCAGCTCCACACTCCCTTCCCGTCCGTCATATGTGCCCAAGGTATGTCGGGTTGGCACACGACGTCGCCTCACTATCGCAAGATGCATGAACCGCCGCAGATGCGGGAGCTACGAGACAAGAACCGACGCCCCGCAACGCTGCCTCGGGACGCTACGGTAAGCGCAAAGGCCGTCGCCTTACGGTCGCGCGGCCGGCGCGAGTCTGTTGCTGCAACGCCCGACGACGTCACGACATTGCTGATGGCTCTCGGTTGAACGCTAGCGAGCGGCTCGTATGGAGTGACGCATTCTCTTGTAGATATAACGCACATGCAATGCGCGACTCCAAGTTTAACGCGCCGCGGTAGCCAAGTGCCCATGGACTTGCCGACCTATTTGTCGCTGATTCTGACCAACATGGAGCAAGCCAATGTCGTCCGGTTTGACAAGGTGCGCTTTCGTTTTGACCTCTAAGTTCTTATTCTCGTCAGGTCGACATGACGATCAAGCTCTCGCAGGTCTTCCACAAAATCGACAACGACGAAGACGGCTTGGTCACGATGAGCGAGTTTACGTCCTACATTCTCGACGCTGCCGCAGGTCCACGGCAACATGTTTCGTTCCAACCGCATGTGTATTTGTGTAGGCTTGTCGGAGCAAGCAGCTGCAAGTGGCCTTCACGAGGTGCGTGACGATGACTCGAAGTAGTTACGCTGTCGATGCGTAGTACAACAAGACCCCGACAATGGCAACCTCAGTTTTAACAAGGCCACTCGAGAAAATGGTGCTCACCTACGGACAAGGCACGAAGCTGACGCCCTCGTAGGTGTACCTTCCAGAAGCGAACCATTTCGTCGCTGTGGAGAGCTACAGCAAAACGTTCCAGGTCTACGATACGCACGACGGCGCCCTCGTCGCGACCTCGGGCATCTACACCGGGTGAGTCGAGTCTCTTGGCGTTTGTTTGACGCTGCGCGCAGCGGGGTATTCGTGGACGCAATCCACGTCCCGGCGCTCGATTACGTCGTTACAAGCACGACCGACGCCACGATCAACTGCTGGGATACGACCGAATTTCGTTTGCGCCAGGTATCACTACTGATATCGACAGCGCTCAGCGTCGACGTAGCAACTGCCGACGACGGACGTGCAGACCGTTCTCCAGTGGAACACACCGTTGCGGCGCTTGTACGCTGCTTCCGTTGCCGGCGAAGTGCGTAGTATCGCACGCCCGCGCGAGAATGAAATGAAAACTTAGATTTCGGCGTGGAATGTGGATACGCTCGTGCGCGTTGGTGGGTTCCAGACGCACGTCGCTGACGTCACGGATGTTGCCTTTGCCCAGCAGTCGACACTCGCCGTAGCCAGCTTGAGCGCCGGCATCCGCATCTATGACCTCGGAACCCACAAGCTTCTCAAGACGCTCGAGGGCCACCACCACGGCGTATCATGCCTTGGGTACGTTGCGGACCAGCAGTACATTCTCAGCGGCGGCATCGATCACGACCTTCGTGTATGGTGCATCTCGATGACTAGTGTTGCGACGCCTCACATGTCTGTCAAATAGCTCTGGAATCCGTACGTTGAAACCAGCATTGCGCGGCTCAAAGGTGCTGCCATCTCGATGCATTGAGTTTATACCCTGCGACAGGGCACGAGCACCAGCTCGTGGGCGTGGAGTGGGTCGAGGGGACACACGAGATCCTTAGTGCCGACGAAGCCGGCTTCGTACGTGTCTGGGACATTCGCAAATACCGCTGCGTTCAAACACTCGCCGCGCTGCCCACAGCCAAGCCGACGAGCAAGACCAAGCCCGTCACGTACGACGCGTCTATTGAGCTATTGCAGATGGTATGGTAGCGCAATGCTGTACGTCCCGACGAAGAAACGCATCGTGCTTGCTTCGTCTGCTCTTCAGTTCCACGATGCGTACGAGTGGAACGCCACCAAAGACAATAGCGTACGTGGGTACGGCGACAGGACAATAGCTATTGTCGTGTAGGATGTCGTGAGCCATGCCAGCTTGGTCGTGTACTTGCCTTCGTGCATGTACCTCGTGAGTGTTGCAGGCAGGTGCGTTTCGACGCTCGACACTGCATCTGTAGTCGAACGAGTAGACATCTCCGCGTATGGAATGCACACACGGGCGCGCTCTTGCACAACCTGCGGCATGTGACACGAACCAGCATCTCGGCCGCGTGCCACGGCGCTGGCACGACGAGCTACGCAGGCACGCTCGACGGCCACGTCTACGTACGTTGCTTCCTTTTCCAACAAACGTCGAAGACCAGCAATAGCACATCAACGCCACGAACGCTTCGATTCTCAAGGAGAGGGCGCTGCACACGCAAGAGGTACGCAATGCAAACTTTGCGGCACATTTTCTGAGGCGTGCCTAGGTCACGGGGTTGAGCTTGCTCCAGACAAAAGGCGCACATCGCCTTGTGACGATCGCACTCGACGGCACTTGCGTCATTGCCGACATGGTGTCCCTGTCGCCGCTCGCCGCGCTCAACCACTGGCACGGCGTCAACTGTTTTCCCGCGAGCCGCCACGACACTGGCGTACGCGTCGTCCCGGCTTGTCGGTTACTGAAACACGGTGCTAGAACGAAGCCAGCCACGCGCACGCCTACCACGTGCCGCCCGACATGCGCGAGGTGTACCCGGACTTTGCTCTCGATGCTCTCAAGCGCATCTTTACGGTCTACGACCCGCAAGACATTGGCGTCGCACCGCTCAGCGCCGGCCGGGACCTCTTTGTTGCCGTCACGCGCGTCGTCCAGCGCACTGTGTACCGTATCAACGAGGCGTACGTCGCGGCGGCCCTCGCAGCGTTCGCGCCGCGGCGACCTGGCGCCATCTTGTTTACCGAGTTTCTTCACGTACGTTGGTCGACATATTCGTGGAAGCTCATGACAATGGCTCAGCTCGTGCTCGATACGTGGCACGGACGCGGTGCGGTTGTTGCTGCTATCACAGCCATAGCGGTCTCGGCCAAATACGACGTTGTCGTGACCGCGTCCTTGGACGGGACCTTTTGTGTGTGGAGTGCAAGCACCAACATTCCAGTGATGACGAGTCCGCTGCACATGGAGGCAGGCATCACGGCGCTTGCGTTTCTGGAGCCCCACCCGCTCTTCGTGCTGGCTGACGACCACTGCGGCGTGTCCGTGTACTGCATCCCGCCGCACCCGTCGCGATACCGCCGACTCTACGAGTTTCGCGACTTGAGTGCGATCGTGCGCTGTCTCCTATGGTGCCCACCCCACATCGTTCTCGCAGGCGACGACCTCGGTACAGTTGATGCCTGGTATGAGGCTATTCAAAGCACGGCCAGGGCGCGTTACGCAGCTGCAAGTCTCGGGCTTCTTCCACGACCACGCAAAGGAGCCAAAGCAAAAGACGCACCTTCGTCGCCTTGGCACGCAACAATTAGCCGTGCGCGAGATGCCCAAGCGCATCGAGACCCGGCGCTTTAGCATCCACGAGTTCCAGTACACGCGATCCGGCGATGTCGACGCTGTCGCGACGTGGCCCGCACACACGGACGCTGTCTGCAGCCTCCAGGTCCTCCATTGCATGACACATCTCGCGTAGCATTGGCGTAGGCGTGCAGTGCGGAAGGCCAACCCACGCACGCGGTCGTCTCATGCGGGCTGGAAGGCGCCGTGTATGCGTGGACGTGCACGGGTGCGCCGCTTGGTGCACTCGACACCAACAACGTGTGACGGCGTGTATTTGTCAGCTCGTTCACGTCGCCATGCGTAGGCGAGCTCGCCCAACCAAAGCGAGTGGCGATTGTTTGTGAACCCTTCGGCCTTGCACGTACAACACCATGCATTTGAAGCACGAGCAACACCCATCCTCCATCTAGGGCTCGGTCGAGCGGGCGAACGCCATGAACTTCCTCATGGCACGAGACTTGCAGGTTCAACGTGCTGCAGGAAGTAAAACCCTCATGGTTCAATAGAAGACGTCGGCTGTACGGGCACCAGTACCGCCAGCAGCATCAGGTCGCCGACAGCGTCCAGCAGAGAGTCCCGCCAATGAGCTGCCGCTGGTACACTGAGCGTGATGTTTTCTCGCACTTCCGTTCCCATCGCCTAGATCCCGCGACCGCCGCCATCGGGGCAGCGCACGCCCACGCTATTTCGGCCAGACGAGTTCGTCATGAGCGACGGGTAGGCCGGTCGACTTGGCGTAGCCGACATAGACAAGGTCGCCGTAGCGCGACGAAGAGCGCCATGCGCCTTCAGCGGGCACTGGACAGCCTTGAGCCTGCCAAGGTCCCGAGTCGGCCATCGCCGCCAAAATAGAGGTGGCATGAGCCATCGAGTCAGGTCCGATCTTGTTCTTCGGGCAAAATCTTGCGCCAGATGGGCGAGTATTTTTATTCCGATTAAATTAAATACGTTGGCTCTGCAATTGACTGGAAAACGTCTGCAACGGCGACGAAATATTATTCCGGCGGGGCTCGGTTCGAAATTCTTCGTGGAAATCGGTCATTTTCACCAATGAAATCGCTTTGTTGAAAGGATTTCATCCAATCAAACGTCGACGACACGTGAAGATGCTTTCCGTCTTTAGTTTCGGAAATCTCGAGCGAGAGGAAGAGCGACGATGGCGGCGATGAACCTCAGCCGCGAGCAGCAGAATGAGCTTCTCTTTGTCGGATTCAACCAGGACTATGGTACACGAGCTTGACGATGGGCACGTGATGGTCGGCTTCTCATGACGCCCTGCGTAGGCTGCTTTGCCTGTGGCACCGACACGGGCTTCCGCATCTACAACTGCGACCCGTTCAAGGAGACTTTTCGCCGAGGTAGGCGATGCGCCCGCGATGCAGGGCCTCACATAAGTGCGACAGACTTCTCCAGCGGGGGCATTGGCATCGTCGAGATGCTATTCCGCTGCAACATCCTTGCCATTGTGGGCGGCGGGCGCAACCCCCGCTATCCGCCCAACAAGGTTATGATCTGGGACGACCACCAGAGTCGCAACATTGGTGAGCTCAGTTTCCGCAGCGAGGTCAAGGCCGTCAAGCTTCGTCGCGACCGGTGCGTCCGCGGTCCTTGGGTTGAGTTGCACTTATCGCCGTTGCCTCCAGGGTTGTTGTCGTGCTCCAAAACAAGATTTACGTCTACAACTTTGGTACGTTGTACATGCGATGGCGTGCTTGAGCACTCAAACGACGTCTCTTTTGTAGCCGATCTCAAGTTACTGGACCACATCGAGACGATCGCGAACCCCAAGGGCCTTGTCGCGCTCTGCCCGAGCTCAACGAACACGGTCCTCGCCTGTCCCGGCGTCTCGCGCGGGACGGTCAGAATAGAGCTCTACGACCAGCGCAAGACGACGCTTATCACGGCACATGAAGCCGATCTTTCTCAAGTCAGATCCCCGCAGCACGAGAGAGTCCTGACGCTGTGCCCGCTAGATGTGCCTCAACTTGGAGGGCACGCGACTTGCGACAGCGTCCGACAAGGGCACGCTCATCCGCATCTTTGATACGCAGAGCGGCCAGCTAATGCAGGAGCTGCGGTACGCGGCTATTGTGGAACGAGGGCGCCACTAAGCTGTGCTATGTTAGGCGTGGCGCCGACAAGGCAGAGATCTACAGTGTGTGCTTCAGTCCCAACTCGCAGTACCTCGCGTGCTCGAGCGACAAGCACACGGTGCACATCTTTGCGCTGACAAAGGAAGGCGGCGGCGCGGAAGGCGCGGCGCCGCTCTCGACGTCGGCCCACCGCAACAGCCAAACGGGGCAGCGCTACTCGTCCGGGTCGCTCACACAGTCGACGCCCATTGCCCGCGAAGACGACAGCACAGAAAACTCCAAGTCGAACTTTTCGTTCATGCGCGGGCTCTTGCCCAAGTACTTTAGCTCGGAGTGGAGCTTTGCGCAGTTTCGCGTGCCCGAGACGCGGTACCGTATGCTCTGCGATACCACCATCATCATGCTCATGTATAGCACCATCTGCGCGTTCGGCGTCGACAAGAACACGATCATTGGTACAGCTCGCTCGCTGCGTCGCCACCTCATCCTGTTGTCTAGTCGTTGGCGCCGACGGCTCGTTTTACAAGGCGGTCTTTGACGCGAATGGCGAGTGCGAGCGCACGTCGTACTCCAAGTTTATCCAGACCGAAGACGACGAGTAGGCCAACGCCGCCGTAACGTAACGAGCCGTACATGTACCAAGTCTGTGGGAGCGACTAGCTCTTGCGGGAGTACGGAGCGTGTCGGGGCACGTTGGGGTCGTACTAGCAGCAACCGTAAGCAAGGAGATACCAGGCATTTGTTACCATTTCCCAGCGCGACGCGGGAAAGATGTGCTTGTTGCGCTCGTACCACAGGCGATGGGTGACCTTGCCTGGATGCGACTGCAGATCATGAGATGAAGTCGCGAAGTGATCGGACGCACCTCGTCCTTCTCGACGCGCACGTCGTTGACCAAGCGCACGTCGTCGTGCACGTCAAAGTGGAACAGCGGGCCGGTTTTGCCGCGGGCCTTGGTCACAATCAGGTCGTAGAACGACAGTTGCTAGCACCATGCAATGAGGGATGATACAAATGATGAGCCAGAGAGTACATGCGGGATGATGAGGTCTTCCTTGATGTACATGAGGTCGTCGATGCTCACGGTGCGAATGTCGGGAAACTCGGCCGCGAGCTCCTTGCGCACGAGCTCGAGGAATTTGCCAATCGGCGTCGCCTTCTCGACGCTTAGCTCGCGCCGATGCCCGGCGCCGTCCCAGTAGCTGAACGTCACGCTCAAAAGCTCCTTCTTGATGCGATCTTGGGTCTCGACCCACTCTTTCTGCAGTGCGGCCTTCTCTTCCTCGAGCGCAGCTTCGCGGTCCCGGTCCGGAAGGAACGCTGTTTCGACAAACGGACACTTGAGCTTCTTTCGCTTCGCAGGCGCGTCCGTCTCGTCGTCGCTGTCGAGCGAGAAGGACATGGTCGCCTTCTTCTTCTTTTTCTTTGGTGCTGGCTTGACCACCGACCCATCCCCCATCTTAGTGGCTTCAAGGGCCGGCTCGGACGGCGCGAGGCAGTCTTCGCGGCGCTTCCGGTACTCTGCAGCAGTCACTAGGCCGATCGTCTGGCGCTTAAACTCGGCTTCAGACGATGCATCTGTGTGCGAGAGGAAGCTCTTGTCGATGCGCGACCCACGGGCATTGTCGGCCGCGATCTGCTGCTTCTTGGCCACGAACTCCTGCTCCTGCTGCTCACGCTGCTTGGCGAGGCTCGCCGCGCGCTTGCCAGCGACGACGCCTTCGACGGTGTGCACGCCCGAGGACCCGTATCTACGGAGCGCGCGCATGAGCCACGGACGGCCATCGGCGGCAGCGATGACGTCACCTGCGGAGGTCGGACATCGTGGAGCGCTCTGGTTCGTCGACCGCTGGAGCGCGTGATATCTATTGGTGGAATGCCTTCGCCCGCGGGGATTGGCCAATGACAAAAAGGAGACAAACTTGAAGTGCCAATGCCGTTTGTAGGGTTTGGCGCAACGGCAATGTGCAAGCGACACCACGAGTGCACATGCCCTTGACATGCCCAAGCGGCCATTCCATTCTACAGCGTCAGCGCAAATGCTGCAAACTAAGCTTAGCTCTACTGCTAATATATGTACCTCAATGAGCAACCTTGAGGCCAAGGCGCATATCGAAAGACTTGGATGAGGATTCTTGGCGCCTTGATTTCACCTGCATGGACTTTATCAATGCGACCGAAGAGTAAGACCTGGGAACGCTTGCTACCGAGTGCCATGGAGACGCACCACACGGAATCCTCGTGGTGATTGTCGGTCGCCTGTGGAGTGAGCAGTGGCGAGCCAAAAGAGTCGCCAAACCCCCTTTTCGTCAGCAAGAACCCTATTTCGACGACCTGCAGGATACCGAGACATACAAACTGCAAGAGGACCACGTTAGCATCAACAAAGCGTATCTTCCACGCACTTAACCGAGCGCCAACGTCGTACTACAGAGGACGTCCGTGGCAGATCTTGGACCACAACGAAACAAGCGATGGCAGGCGGCAAGTACGTATCGGCGCGTGGCGCCGAGCGCGTCCTCGAGTATAAATACAGCGGCAGTGACGCGTCGATGCTGTACAACTACGTCATCTCGCCGCTCGCGCAGCGCATCGTCGACGGCGTCTTCCCGGCGTGGCTCGCGCCCAACACCATCACGATCGCAGGTCTCGGCCTCGTCGCCACGTCGCACGCGCTCATGGCCTTTTACGCACCCTCGCTCGACACGCCGGCTCCGTCGTGGGTCTACGCCTTCTGCGCCTTTGCGCTCTCGACGTACCAAGTCTTGGACGTCACGGATGGCAAGCAGGCGCGGAAGACGGGCAACTCGTCGCCACTCGGGCTCCTCTTTGACCACGGTTGCGACGCTGTCAACTGTGTTTTGAGTGCGTGCACGATGGCGTCTACGATGCTCATGGGCCCGACGTACATGGTAGGCTGTGTCGCCAATACCATTCCACACGATTGACTCCGATTCCTAGTCGATGGGCCTCTTGCTTTGCCCAGCGTGCGTCTTCTTCATGGCGACGTGGGAAGAGTACTACACGGGCACGCTTGCGCTCGGCGCGATCAACGGCCCGAACGAAGGCCTTGCGATCATGTACAGCATCTATGCGATGACGGCGATCACAGGCCCCGCCTTCTGGGCGCAGGTGCGTTGACAAAACGACTGCCGAATGTCCACGTCATGCAATTGCGCACTAGCCCTCGGTCGTGTATCCGTCGATCCCCAACAACCTTCTCTTCCTCATCGTAACGGCCCTCGGCTCGACGGGCCAGATCCTCGTCAATGGTATTATCCCTACTCGACGAAAAGGCTCACGAGCTGTGTCTAGTTTGGAACGTGTACGTGCAGCTCAAGGCCAAGCCGCTGGACTTTGTAAACGCGCTCTTCGGAACGCTGCCGTTCTTGGCGCTCATCGCCGTCTCGGCGCTCTGGGTTGCACTCTCGCCGTACGACGTCGTGCAGTACCACCCGCGCATGCTCATGTGGACGACGGGCCTCATGTTCTGCAAGGTACATGCCGTGTCATGACCGAAGGATGCATGTGACGTCATGACACATAGATGGTCATGCACATGATGCTCGCGCACTTGTGCGACGAACCGTACTGGCTCCTGCGCAAGTCGCTCGCGGCGATGCTTTTGGTCGCGGGCTTTGTCGTCGCGGGCCTCGTGCCGCACGTGACGGAGGACACGCTCGCGTACGCCTTCTTTGCGCTCACGCTCGTCGTGTACGCGCACATGGTCTATTACGTGATTGCCGAGATGACAGCGATCCTGCGCATCAAGGTCTTCACTGTCAAGCCCAAGACCGCATAGGCCGGACGATAACTTCAATTACCCGACAATGCAGTCGTAACCGAGGACGGCGCAGAGCCAGAGCCAAAACATCTCGTCTCGCAGCACATAGCGTCCTGCCCACGCACACACTAGCAGCAATAAGAAGAGCACGCTTGGAACGAGCCATGAGGGAAGCGTCTCCTTGTCGAGTAAGTGCTACGTGGCGCAGGATGAGAATCCCAGATGACGCAAATTGCACACGGACCAGTGCTGCTTCAGTCGCACTGGACGCAGCTTCCAGTGCATGCAGGCGCTCCCAAACAAGCTCCAGCTTCTTTTGTAGCGCTTTGACGTCGTCGCGCATTTGTCGCATGTGCTCGGCTTGGGCGTCAGCCTACATTAGGTTCCGTTCGCCCTTGGTCATCCGCGGCGCTGCTGATATATACCTTTTCTTCCAGGAGCTTGCCCGTCGTCTCAAACTGAATGAGTTGGCTGCGCTGCTCGTCTTGCTCAAGCACACGGCCTTGCTCCAGCATCTCTGCGTCGTGCCGCCAGCGTGCCATTTCCGTCTCGAGGTCTCCGAGCAGTTGGCGTTGGACCTTGAGCTACAACCAGGCGCTGATTGCATGTACGGCGATCGAGTATTACCTCGTCAAGCAAGTCTTCTTGGTACTGACTCTGCGTGTGCAAGTCCTGGGACTGCATGGACGCTTCGCCGTTGTGGAGGAACTGCGACACCTGCGCACTGAGTATCCCTACATCACATTATTAAACGCATTTGCGACGAGTGCCACATACGCAGTGAGGAGGACATGTCAACGGCTTGGCGCTCGGCATCAAGTTGGTTGCGCTCAAGCTGCCGCTTCTCTTCTTGCAGTCGCTCCAGGTGCTTGTTCATATCGTCCATCTTGCGCTGGAGATCCGTGAACATCCGCGGTTGCGGCGGCGAGCCATCCGAGACAGGCGATTGCAGGTCGTCTGTGACAAACTCTTTCGTGAGCGCACGAAGCCGCTGGTGCGCGCGATCCGCCACGGCGATTGCCTCGTCGTCCGCCGACGAGCCAGCCCGTCGGTCGTAGTCGGACGATGATAACATCATGTCGAGCGGCGTCGAATCGTTCGGTACTTGAGTTCGCTTGGCATCGGGGTGCCATTTGTGAATGGCTTTTTGGCTCAGAAGCAGCTGCGAGCGAGTCGGGGACGTCTGCGACCTCGAGAGTCGCCGCGGCGAGCGAAGGCCGCGCGAGTGCCGCAGACCATCGTTCGAGGAGAGGTCTGTAAGACGCATACGGTCGGATCGAAGTCGCTGCTCGCTCGACGCTACGCGCTGGGCGATTTCGGCGAGGGACGTCTTGGTCGGCGTAATGTACGCCGAGCTACCGAGGCTGCTCGACAGCGACGGGGTAGGTGCGTCAAAGTCTTCCATGCTCAGAAAAACCGGGTTGCCTCGTGCTCGATGCTTCCGCGCTTTAATCTCATGGAGCTCGCTGCGGT
The DNA here is from genome assembly GCF_000281045.1 of Saprolegnia diclina VS20. Lineage (NCBI taxonomy): Eukaryota > Oomycota > Saprolegniomycetes > Saprolegniales > Saprolegniaceae > Saprolegnia > Saprolegnia diclina. The sequence goes on from NW_008246129.1 coordinate 179,307, forward strand.
GCTTGGCAATCGCCTTGTCGATGTCGTCGCCGCTGTCACCAAAGGGGTCTCCCTCGGTCCCCGTCCGGCTCCGCTGAAGCTCGTCAGCCAGCCGCGCAATCGTCGGTGGATCATCGTCGCTGCGGATGTCACTCACACTACCCTCGTCCATCGATGGAGCGTCGTCCGTAGCTTCGTCCAGCTCCTGGGTCCGGTGTTGGCGGTACCTGCTGCCGTCGGCCATCGTATATGGGCGCTTCGATTCGAAGGATTTTGCCGTGTTGAGGCTTGCTGGTTGTATGCGATGTATTGCTTCGATTCGAAGTACGTTTTGGAATTTACCAATCAGATCGCTCAAACATTACATTCCCTCCGTTTGGACGCCAATCAAATCGCTTCGTGGGCAAAATCTGCGATCCTGGGATACCACATCCCCGACTTTCTTGGTCCGCTCCAAGGACCAACTGTAGTTACTGGAGTCACCCATGCCAGGGCTTTAAGATGCAGTAAGAGTTTCCACCTGGCTAACTTGTAGTTGTCGTCATGCGGGTTCTTCACGCGATGCTATGTGCTCCAACTCAATGGTACAATTATACGGGCGCATCCGTGCAATGCGTCGCCCGTGAATGCAAGATACCGGTCATATCACGCCTTTGGACGAGTAAATTTTGTACAGAGTCGAGCGCAAAAGACAATAGTGGGTTGGTTACGCCCCGCCGTGTTGGACACATTACTCTGCAGCCTCGTCAGCATTGTCCCCCTCATCGTACAGGAGGATGAGCCCCAAAAGGTCCATTTGCTCGGTCGACATGTCGTCGGCGCGGTGACGAATGTGCGTCACGGCACTGCCGAGGTGCAGACGCCACGTTGATTCCGGCCACGCCGCCGTCGACGGCACCACAAATGTCGTAGGAACGCGGAGGTGTCCGAAATTGGCATCGTACGTCTTGAGCGCCAGGAGGATTACGTCCCACTGGTCGCCCAGTGGATCCCACGTAAATCCGAGATTCTCCAAGTCCTGGCGCCGCTCTTCGCTCACCGCGCTGTTGCGGAGGGAGCGCACGACGATACCGAGCGGAAGGCCCCAAAGCGCCTTGGGCCAGACCGCGTCGTCCGGGACAATGTAGCTCTTGGGCACAAGGAGGTCGTTGTACAGATCCCGGTACGTACGCAGCGCGAGAAGCTTCTTCTCCCAGTGGAGCTTAGGCATGTCCCACACAAAGCCAAGCTTGGACAGATCGTCTCGACGCGCTTGAGGCAAATCGGGCTGTTGGCGTAAACTGTTGACGAACCGGCCAAGTGATAGTCCGTGTAAGCGCGTGTCGGGCCAAGTAGGTGGTACGATAAAGCGCTGGGGTACACACACATCACCGTAAATGCTCTTGTAGTGGCGCAAGGCGGCGACATGGATGTCCCATTGTTCTTGCGCTGGGTCCCAGACAAACCCAAGCTCGCGCAACGCTGCCTGCTGCGGCTCATCGATCTTGACTCGGCCAGTTCGAATGTTGTGCACGAAGACACCCAGCTTGATGCCCCATGTGTCGCGCGGCCATTGCGTGTTGCCAACCGGCACGACAAAGCTGCGCGGGACGAGGAGGTTTTTTCGGAGATCTTGGAACGTTGCCAGCGCAGCAAGCCGAGTCGACCACTTGAACGCAGAAGGGTCCCAGACAAATCCAATCGCGTCAAACGCGTCGACGACGGTGTTGGGGAGTTGCCCGCGAGCGTGTAGCCGTCGCAGGCGCCCGACGTTAAGCGTTTGGTCAGGTGCGCAGCTCGGAGCGATCATGGCGCTAGGTAGGTTGAGTCGCGGGCGGGGCGGGGTCTCCTGCGCATGCAAGGCTTTGGCGACCGCGAGAATGTCGTCGACGAAGGCTAGCGTCGCGAAGCCGCGCGGCCGGAGCATCATCGCTGTCCAAGCCCGTCGCATGGGCTTCGAAGCGAAAATTTGATGAATAACAACCAATCACAAGCTGACCAACTTGGCCAAGCCAATCAGACGACAGAATTCATCGCCATGGAAGTGGTCGAAATCCCGGTGAGGGCAACGTCTGCCGATGGCACGGACCGCGACGACGTCATCGAGCTCAGCTGCAACTGGGGCGTGGGCATCGGCGGCTCACTCTGGACGAGTGGACGTCTCATGGTCGACTACTTCTCGCGCAATGGCCGGGCCCGCCAGCAGCTCCAAGGTGCCAGCGTGCTCGAGCTGGGCAGCGGCACAGGCCTCGTCGGCCTCGCTCTCGCGTGCATGGGTCCTGCCAGTGTTGTCTTGACCGACCTCGAATCGCACGTTGCGGCGCTCCAAGCTAATATCGAGCGCAACTCGGCGCGGTTCAGCGACGAAACGCGTGTCTCGGTGGCGGCGCTCGACTGGAACACAGTGTCGGCCAACGACGCGATGGTGCCACTCGACTGGATTGTCGGTACGGACATTGCGTACATGCCCGAGTTCTATGCACCACTTTTGAAGACGCTGCAGCTGATGGCGGGCCCGAACACGCGCATCCTCGTCGGCCTCGGTCGCCACGACACTGACATGCGCTTCTTTCGACTCCTTCAAGACGCGGGCTTCTCGTACTACAAGGTTTCAGACGAGCTCGTCTCGGAAGAGTTTCGGGGCAAGGACTTTGGATTGTTTGAGATCCAACGCGTGTAAGTGTACTAGACATACATGTCCATGGCCGAGACTCTCAACTCACTATCGCCCAGCCCGATTTGGTAATATTTGAAAACGGAGTTTGCTGTGACAGAGCTACTGGAAGCATTTGATCAACGCATGTAGTTATGCTCTCTTTGGCGAAGAAGTCGCCGTGGACAGACCACATCGAGTAGTGTCCACAGGGTAGCGCAAGAAGGAGACCGGGGCCATCGGATGCAACCCAGTGCAACCAAGGAATCAAAAAGGACATGGCATGTTCTAAACAAGAAGAGAGGTCTAGCGAGGAGAAGTAGGCGGGTTTAGTTCTTCGAGAGCGAGGCCGACGCCGTCTCGTAGGCGCCAAAGAAGACAAAGCCGCCGATGCTGATCCACATCGTGCGCGGCTTGACGCCCGAGAAGAGACGCTGCCAGCCCTCCTCCGTGTACACGCGCATGAACGTGTCCTTCATGCCGCGGTACTCGACGCCATTCGCATCCTATCGCAAACACTGTTTCAAACAGTATTCCGTAATACGTCGCACACGCACCTTGCCGAGCATGAGGCGCGTCTTGACAACATCGAGCGGCGTCGTGATGGACGCCGCGATACCGCCCGAGATGGAACCGCAGAGTGCGCCCTGAAGCGCGCTCACTTGCTCGCCCTGCTTGGCGCTCCACGTCGCCTTGAGGCCTTCCCAGAGGGGAAATTGGATGAACGAAAACGGAATCTACGCGACCGAGTCAGAGCCAGAGACTGCAATGTCGACGTCTACCTCGCGCGCAAGCATGCTCCAGTAGCCGCGGTAGAAGCCCGCAATACCATTAGCAGCATGGAGCGTCTTAATCGAGTGCTGGAAACCGTTGAGAGCACCCGTTTGCATGTTTTGCTTGACGATTTCCGTCGGCACGCGCACGAGGCAGGCCGCCTGCACTCAGCTTATGAACTCACAAAGTCGGAGAAGCAGCAACACACCGTCTCGCCGCAAGCAGCCGCGCCCATGTGGATGAAGGGCGAGTTGGCCATGTGCGGGAGGTGCGTCTGGAGAGCCTCCTTCGCCGTCTCGTATGTGCTGAAAAAGAGAGCGGCTACAACAGTGATGCATCAGCAGCCAAGAATAAGCGACGCGTTGAAGTACCGCCAGGCGCCGAGCCGGCCGCCGCAGCCGAAAGGCCCTTGTAGACGCCCTTGAAGCCACCGGCCTTGATGAAGCCCTGCGAGCTTTGGAGTCGCGTCTTGATCGTGTCCAGCGGGAAGAGCGCAACGTCCACGGACGTGCCAGCGATACCGCCAGCCTACATGCACGCTAGCGTGGGCAAGATAGCAATATTCAAAGGCACGTACGACGAGGGACGTGAAGAAACTCTTGGGCGCGGGGGCAGCGTCGGTCATCTTGCGGAGTGGACGCGAATTCTGCCGACCATCCCTGGGGCTGGATTGGTCGACTTTGACTATTCGTTTTGATTGGCGGAATTCCTTGAAGGGAGAGCTGATTGGCTGCATGGGTACGCCAGCTTGCGCATCACGGACGTCGGCGGAAGGCCATAAACGCGAGAAGCATTATTCAGCCTGGCGATGCCGACCCATCATCTATGAGCCGAGATCTACAAGCCTTTCGCTAGCCAGAGCTCTTCTCCACGCTCGTCCACGCCCCCAGAGCGCACCTGTACACGAAGATGCGCCATTGTGTGTGATTGGCTCCTTTTCGCGCTAGTGGATTGGTCCATAGGATTTTGAGTGTTTGGATTGGCTATTATCATCATGTATTATTATGGTGCTGCCATGATAAGGGTACGAACGAATTGGCAATCATTAAGATCTGAGAGCAACCTGTGCGTCAACACACTCCACATAGCATTTGTACATGCTTGTGACGCTCTTCTTGGCGTGTGCTTGTCTCCAAACCTGCGGAATACCGCCTCCGACATGCAAGCGTTTGTGACGGCGAACTTAACCGGAAGCAAGGGTCCGGAAAGATCCGTATAGCGAGAGGTTCGAAGTCACTTGGCAGTGATATCCATCCCGTCAAACAAATGATCGGGCCGGCGCTTCTCCTGCGGCGCGCGCTGCCTCGCTACAGCCTTCTGGCCAAGGCGCCTTGTATCAAGCCCCAGCGAAGCCTTCTCTCGTCGCTCTCAGGCAGCTTTGGCTCCGGCTCCGGCTCCTCCAGCCGTCCTCTCGAGCTCAAGTATCTCGAAGGCAACGGCGCGCTCGCTCTGGCGCTGCCGCTGCCCCTTCATGACAACGGCATGCTGGGCGGCGCGGAAGGTGATGTCGGCTTGGGCGTGCGTGTCTTCAGCATGCAGCCGACGACGTCTGTCGGTGGCTTCATCGCGCAGGTTCAGCAAGAAGACACAAGCGCCAAGGACGTTCAATTGCGCACGACGAAGGGCGTCGCGTTCCCGCCCGAGACGCCTTTTTCGACGCTCATGGCCGATGATTTCCAAATTGTTTTGAACGACAAGGTGCTCAAGGTTGCTGCGCCCGGTAAGTGGCTGACACGGATGGTCTGAAGCTGCAACGCGTCGCGTAGTCTTTACTGGCGACGCGTACACAAGCTTGCCCCAGGACGGTCAGCTCGACATTCGGTCTGTGGCGCACAAGGCGGCCATCATCAAGTTGCGTGAGACCATCGAGTCGCATCCGTACGCATCCACACACAGCGTCTGTCTGCTCATCCGTTGTGCTAGCAAATGGAAGATCGACGTCACCGAGTTTCGCAAGCTGGCGGCCGAGCACGGCATTCCCAAGAAGCAATCAAGCCAGGTGCTCCACGCGTTCCATCAAGTTGGTATTGTCTTCCACTTTGCCCAGGTACCGACTCGGAGCACGGAGTTTGGCCACTCACGTATCTTGGATATGGCTAGTCGCCGGACGAAGAGCTTAAGACGGCTGTCTTTCTCAAGCCGCGCAACGTTCTCGACACGTACTTCGACTCGCTCGGACTGACGCCGCCGACGACGCAGCACTACACCGAGGCGGTACGTCGCTTGCCCCGTGGACCTTCTGACGAGACGTTGCGTAGCGTCAAGCGCTCGAGACGGAGCTCGCCACGCTCATGCCCGAGCATGACGCCCTTTTGCACCTCAAGAAGGAACTGGACCACATGGCGCACAAGCGCGTTCGCGTCTACTGCTACCTGAGCTCCCTCGGTACGCATCCCATCCGATACCGCAGTCGTCTTATCGTTGGTATACAGGGCTTGTCGGTAGCTTTGGTCTCTACGCGTGGCTGTCGTTCATCCACTTTTCGTGGGATATCATGGAGCCTGTAACGTACTTTACGGGTTTCGGCGTCTCGATCGTCGGCTACACCTGGTGGACGTTCACGCAAAAGGAGTACGACTACGAGAACATCTACGACTACCTCTTCCAGGGCCGTCGCAAGAAGCTATATGCCCGTGCCGCCTTTGACGAAGCCAAGCTCGAGGCGCTCCAGGCTCGAGTTGTCGCCATCCAGAAGGACATTGGCGTCATTGCAGCCAAGGCGGTCAAGCCCACGTGCCTCCAGGCGCAGTTTCTCCAAAACGAGTAAGCAGAATAGGCCGGACAATACATACACCACTGCTTTGTGAGCTTGGACAGCAAAAAGCTGCGATCGAATAGGGCTTGGTGAAGGGAAACTGCACGCCGAAAAAACGATTCTTTCTGGCGTCGAAGCGATGCAGGATGTCGCACTAGAAATCGTTCGCTTCATTTCGGGTCCAAACGATCTCGTCGCGTTCCTCGAAGCCGTGCGCCCGGTGGACCGCAGCGAAGTCCTCGACAGCCTTCGCGCGCTCATGCTCGCGATCCCTTCCGAGCGGCTCTGGCCGGAGCCGATGCTCGACTACGCGTCAGATGCCCTTCTAGGTGTCTTTGAGCGCACCTTACCAGCATTTTACGCCTTGCGCATCGGCAGCGACGTAGCATTTCTTCGACCGCCGCTCCTTCGATTGCCGCCGTCGACAGCCGTCATCTTGACCAACGCGTCCGTCTTTTCCGAAGAAATCGGTGACGTCTTCACGCCGTGGCCGACGAATCTCGTTGAAATGTCGCTCTTCTTGGCCTGCGACGTGGCCGACAAGGCATCGCTCTGCAGGGCGTGGCGCGACTGTTGCCAGCTGCAGCGCGTCGATGTCCAATTTGAATCGCTGATCCAGACGCAACTCGACGCCTTCATGGACGTTGCGCGCACATCCTGGCCCTGCCTCCAGCACTTTTGTCTGAGCGTTGAAAAAGACGGCAGCAATGCGAGCGCCGAGTTCGAGTCCAGCGACAGTGTCTGCGCGTGGGTGATGCACACGTCAGCTACGTCGCTCGGCTTGTCCGAGATGAGCTTTCCTGGCGCCACTGGTATTGCACTCTCTCAAACATTGTTCGACACCAAGACGGCGCTCACCTCGCTTGTGCTGGAGCATGTCGATGGGCTTGAGCCACCATCGTCACTCTCGTCAAATCTCAAGTCGCTTGTGTTGCACTCACTTGAGTTAACACCGAGCTAGCGTCTTACGCGATGCAACTACCTCGTGTATGCCTCACGAGTCTCTCTGTGAATGCGGCGGTGCCGTTCAATGCCTCGGCGCTACTACTAGCTGCCACGACAAGCGTGTCCGACGTGGCTATCACAGGCGGCAATTTGCTCATGCTTTCTGCTCCAACGGCGTGTCGTCTGCAGCACCTCCGCCTTTGCGATGGTTCTTTCACCAATAGCGCCATGATCGGCCTCGCAGAGCTGTTAACGGTAACCGAGGCGCTGGAAACGCTTGCAATCGCTTTCACTGATGCAGATTGAAGGGCAGCAGGTTGAAGGGTAAGT